>NW_017732594.1:348891-349541 GCF_001890085.2 Hipposideros armiger
AAAAAAATTGAATCAGTAATCAAAAATCTTCCAACAAACAAAAGTCCTGGACCAGGTGGCTTCACAGGTGAATTTTACAAAACATTCAAAAAAAAGTTAATACCTATTCTCCTCAAACTATTCCAAAAAATACAAAAAATACAGAAGGAGAAAAGGTTCCCAAGCACATTTTATGAGGCCACTATTACTCTGATCCTAAAATCAGACAAAGATATTACAAACAAAGAAAACTACAGGCCGATATCCCTAATGAACGTAGATGCAAAATTCCTCAACAAAATATAGCAAACTGAATTCAGCATCACATTAAAAAGCTCATACACCACGATCAAGTGAGATTCATTCCTGGTATGCAAGGTTGGTTCAATATCCGCCAATCCATTACTGTGATACACAACATCAACAAAAATAAAAATAATATGATCATATCAATTAATGCAGAAAAAGCATTTGACAAAATCCAGCAGCCATTCATGATCAAAACTCTTAGCAAAGTGGGAATAGTGTGGTCATATCTCAACATGATAAAGGCCATATATGATAAGCCCACAGCAAACATCGTAATCAATGGGGAAAGGCTAAAAACTTTCCCCTTAAGATCAGGAACAAGACAAGACTGCCCATTTTCTCCACTTGTATTCAACATAGTT
>NW_017732595.1:0-3428 GCF_001890085.2 Hipposideros armiger
TGAAATTCTCAGAGATACAATATTATTTTCACCCCATGAAAATTGTCACGAGATTTGTACAATGATTCTATTTCCATAATATTCATTTCAACCCATGTGTCTCTGTATTATTTCAGTATGGTTACACGTGATTCAGGTTAGTCTTCCTGTAAGGTTAGAATCCTATATTTAATTCTAGTTCGGTTGAAATTTAACATAAATTATATCCTATTTTTGACTATTGACATAAACTATTGGACAAATTATTGTTTTATTTTTCTATAAAAATTGATTGGCTTTCTAAATCTTTCCAGTGTTCTGATTTCTTTTGGAAGTAAAGAACACTGTATGGCAAGACCTATTCAGAGGTCAATTGCTATTCTTCAAAGAGGACGTTAAGTTATTTAAACCTGCAGGGATTCTGAAGTAGACTGTATATAAAATACTTCAGTGGTGCAATTTTCCATCAGTAAAAGAATATACTCATACTAAATAAAAAAAAACCAAAAAAAGTGTAAAACTTGGTAGTTTGCTGAGTTTGTAAAGTATTTCAGTCATATTGCTGAATACATGCCATTCCAAAAAAAGATTCCTTGATCTAGTTTTTGACAGTTTTTATGTGGTTTGATTCTATCTTCTTTTAGAGATGAGGTAGCAGTATAAAGCATGATTTGTATGTATGAAACATTATGTGAATCTCAACTTCTTACTGCATTTGAATTATACTCTAATTTTAAGCCATTGCTTTATAAAAGGATCTATTTAGTTACATAAAAATATATTTAATGTGGAACAATCTCCTTTTCTCCCTCTGATTAGCCCTTAAACCCTATACATTGGTAAGCTTTTATATCTACATCTTACATTGTTCTTCTGATGATAGTGTAGGTAAAGCTAGAAACTTTTCATGTGTTCTAAGCTTCACAATGTTGATCTCTTAGTATAGCACTTGTTATTGTTTTGGTTCATTTCCAATTAACATCAAATCCGGTGCATTATGTGGGGATAAAAATCTATTCAGTGCATTTTATGTTTCAAAGGACCTGGAAAGTAAAGATATTCATTTCACCCACTGGTTCACATATGGACTTCAAGCTTTCCCTGGAAAAAAGTTGTTACAACTGCTTTTCAGTGTGTCAATGAACAATTAATTCGGCTGCTACAATATGATATCAGAGGGTCAGTAGAATGTGTTTGCCAAAATCTTGTTTTCTCTTGACTACTACCTCTGTTTTTGTCCTAAGAGTCAGCACTTAAAATATACAGATTCCTACTGACCCTCAGATATCTTAATTTACTTTTGTAACTCCAGCAGTTTAAAATTTAAATATCTGTGTGTGTGTATGTGTGTGTGTGTATAAATATTTTTTTTCATTTTTTCCCTCCCCTTTTCTTATATGCCTTCTCCTTCTCTTTTGTACTCTCTATATTATATGTGTGATTTGAATATGCTTATACTGCCTGGGGGGGGGGACCACTATGCCAAAGTGGAGCACCCTGAAAAGTGAGGTGGTTGCATTGAGCCTACCTTTTTTAGCATGCGATTTCAACCATTAGGGTTTTGTTCAGCCTTCCTACTGAGCCTAAACCGCAAATAAGGAGTTATTGTTATGTTCCCTGGGCCCTATATAATCGCTATTCCAGTGGCTCCTAAGGTTTTAGATGCACAAAATTCACCGGAGGTGTTTTAAAATCAGCAATTGTATAGACTCAGCAACTTGAGATTTTCATTTAGTAAGTCTGTGACAGGACCTAAAACATTGCATTTCTAATAAACACTCAAAATAATTTGGTGCAAGAATCCTGTGGATTACATTTTGGTAAACATTGTAAGCTTTAAAAATGTTTACAATGTTTATTCCATACAGTAAAAAAAAAAACCCAGATGCTTTTTAACATCATAAAAAGAGGGAAAAGAGCTCTACAAGATAACTTACCAATGTGCACAGGTCTTCTTATGATTCATTCTAATTACATGTGTTTTCCTTTAATTCACGCAAACATTCTTTTTAATTATAAAAATAACGCTTTCCAAACATTTTCTCCCAATAGACATTAATAGCTTTTTCTCTAATGTCTCAGGGTAGTAAAATTTGCTTACAATATCCCTTTTAGTCTCCTAGAGCTTAATGCAGCTATTGATGCTGCAAGGTCTTTACCTGGACTTCCCATCCCAGATTCCTAAGCCTCCTACTCAGAACAGAATCACACTTGAGTAATTGACATTTGAGTAATTTTTTAAGNAAAATAACGCTTTCCAAACATTTTCTCCCAATAGACATTAATAGCTTTTTCTCTAATGTCTCAGGGTAGTAAAATTTGCTTACAATATCCCTTTTAGTCTCCTACAGCTTAATGCAGCTATTAATGCTGCAAGGTCTTTACCTGGACTTCCCATCCCAGATTCCTAAGCCTCCTACTCAGAACAGAATCACACTTGAGTAATTGACATTTGAGTAATTTTTTAAGCATCTAATTAAACTCATTTTTATTGCTGGTATTAATTGTGCTTTGTCATTTTGGTAAGATTGTGGGGTATCACACAGTTTTAAAATATTAAAATTTGCGAGTTCAAATGTCTATCTCCTTAAAGGGTTTCAGCTTATATGTCTAAGAATATGAAGTATAAAATGTTATTTTTAGTGCATATTATATATGCAGCATTATGATCTCCAAAGGGTGAGTTTTATCAGTCAAATACTGCAAGCTAAAAATGTGTGATTTGAAAACGGTTCACAATGACTTGCTTAATTTGTTGTTTTACAGAATTGTTTTTTTAGGGATTTTAATAGGAATTTAAAATACTAAGTTTTCTGTGTATTTATCAAATGTGAATATACCAGATTCCCAAATGACACACTGAAGTTTTTAACTTTGTTAGTCAAAAGGCATGAACGCTGAAGCTAGAATCCAAATGTCTCTCAGTAACTAAGTCGTTTTCTGCTATAATCACATGCTTGCTATTTATATGGTAACTTGCTCTTCTACTCACTAGCTAGATAACTGTAAACAAGCTACTTAAACTCTTTGCCTCAATTTCCTCAACTTTAAAACTGATATGATATTAGATTCTAATTCAAGGGTGTTGTAAGGATAATAATGTTTATTTAAAGCAGATAGGGTAAACCTTGGTATGTGGTGAACACTATATAAATGCAGCTATTATTATTAGGATTACTTAGAACAGGGGATTCCAAGTAGTACTTATGGAGAAGGTAGTAAAAACTACCTTATCTCAGAGTATGGTAAATGTTACTGAAGGTTCTTGTTTGACACTTCAGAAATAAAATATGCTTAGATTTTTTGTTTTAGTTTTCCTGAAATAAGAATTTTCCACATGATGTGGGGTTTCCTGCCTCACTAGTAGCTTAGAGAAATTACTCAAAATAACAAGACAGATAAGTTACCTGACCAAGTCTCATAGTCGGTTTGGGGTGACTAAGTACCAT
>NW_017732595.1:5363-6650 GCF_001890085.2 Hipposideros armiger
CAAAAGGAAATATTAGAACTCAAAAACACCAAACAACATAAAAATAAACTTATAAAAAGATCTAGATGAAATTCATATTAATAGCCTTTTTTCTAGATAAATTCTGGAATAAAATAACTTTTAATTGAGTTAAACATAATTTAATTTGTAAATTTACATGATATTCAAAAGAATATGAAAAACAGTATTTGAAATAACAATTTATTACCTAAATTTCAAAGATTGGAATACTTTTGCCAATAATAATAATAATAATAATAATAATAATACTCGTCATCTATCAATATTTCTCTCACTGCTTGAAAGGAGTTAAGTCTCAAGATAATTTTATATATTGCTGAGGTGGTTTTGTTTGGTTGAAAGAGAGTTGGTAAGAAATCTCGGCAAAAACTCTGCATACAAAACTGAATCCACTTGGGTTTGAGTGAACTTGCCATGTAGTCTGTACCTTGCCCACTAGAAAGACTGAAATGGAGCAGGAAATCCTGTGAGATTTACTGTCAGAGTCCAAAACAAAAGCCATGAGGGTGCCTGAATAGCAAAACCTAGTAATAATCAACATTATTGTATGTTATTCTTGATATTCCCAATACCAGATTTTGCTTGTACAACAGTATATTTATATTTCCTTAAATATAAAGAATATGTCTATTTTCCTCAAATAGCAAGTATCTCAAGCATTTCTCATAGTGTCTAGTATGTATTGACTAAAAAAAAAATTCCAAGTGCAAAATATATAGATCATTAAAACATAGACATGTATTATTTGTATCATTTTAAATACTTTTCTATTAAAACAGATCCACTCATAATTTCACATAGCCATGGACAATGGCAGCCTTCTAAATCCATGTTGCCCCACAATTCCTCACAGAAAAACAAGAAGACAAAAGAAACTTTCATAAAAACAGTGATGTCAAAAGACAAAGAATTCCAAAATTTCAAATTACTTTAAAATACAAAACAAAACAAAACAAAAAAAACAACCCAATCCCAGCAGCTAGTTGATCTCCACACTCCAGCTATAGCCTCAGCCATGAGCAAGGGTACTCAGAGAAAAATGGATCTAGTGGCAAGCTTAGAATTGCTCTAAAATCATTCTCAGGAAGAAAAAGTCTACCATAAAAGTGAAAATACTGAAAAAGTGAAAATATTGAAAAAGCAATTTGATGTGGCTGACTTCAAAAGGCTATTTGGGGGGAAATAGGGAAAAAATAAGTGAGAAGTGTTCTCTGGCAGTTAGATGAGGAGAAATAAAGGGAAAGAAGAAAATTTAGAGTCCTTTAA
>NW_017732595.1:9292-10472 GCF_001890085.2 Hipposideros armiger
AAAGGTATATGAGAATTCTTTCTAATATTTTTGTGCCTCTTTGTACTTTTTATATACTAGTCTGAAATGATTTCAAAATAAAAGTTAGAAATATATATCCCCAAACTCTTGCTCAGTTGAGCCTTACCGAGAAGCATATGGATTCTGATAATGAAAGGTTGTGATATGATAGTTGTAAAGCACATTTCCACATTGTGATATGAAGTGTACGGTCCTACTGCGTAATGATTAGATAATTTTTACTTTTTTACATTGACCAAGCTAATAATATAAACTGGAGCTGCTCTGAAATTATAAGTGATGTATACTCTGTAGCTTGGAATGAGGAAAGTCGTATCTTCAATGATACTGAATTGTCAGAGGAAAACAATACTTTAACAAATTTCACTGTGTTAGCACTAACACTTGAGAAACTGGGACCACAGGACAGAAGAGAGGAAAAGGACAGAGGTGGCTTCAAGTCTAGTGAGGAGAGGCAATGTCTTTACAGATTATGGACATCGCATGAAAACAATGGCTGCATTTACTGGGCTGCTGTATGCATGCTTACAGTGCTTGTAATTGAGGATGATTATGGTTAATGACTCCAGTAATGTGCACTTTCAAACCAGCAGGACAATGTAATTTGTATCAAATCTATTCAGCATCTCTTCAGGCATGTTGCCTGGTTAAATCTCAGCCCAATCCTGGCTGCAGAGGGATTTTCTGGAAGCTTCACAGCTGGTTCAAATTAAAATTTTCATAGTCTTCCCCACTCCCCAATCCCTCCAGTATATTCAGAAGTAAATAAAGCTGTTTGAGTCTTCCTATCAGCTGTGTGGCTCAGGGCCTGCCATAGTTTAACGTGACAGGACCAAGATCTTTAGTCCTAAAAACATTAGATTTTAGTGCCCAGAAAGGAAGCAAAACATCTGTCTGTGAAATTCACTGATGAGGTGTTAACCAACAACCAGCTACACTTCTTGGTGAAAGAAAGCTGTCGTACATTTCAGAATACTGTGAAACGCAACATTCTGTGAGGTTTTCAAAAGATAAAAGATAATCCTTTAATACAAAATATGTCCAGTCTCCATTTCTGCAACCACCAGGAGGAATTCCCTTGTAAGCAAAATAGTTTGTAGTGTAAATTCAGGTGTAGGTCCTATTTAAAAGCTAGACCACTTGTTTAAATCCAATGCCA
>NW_017732595.1:11602-15001 GCF_001890085.2 Hipposideros armiger
GCTTAAAAATTTTCAGAGCAAGTATGGCTATATTCCCCTAGCACCTCTTCCAACAACTCTCTAGTCTTCCCCCAGCATTTAATGGCCATTCCATCTTAAATTATCTCGATGGGAGATGGTGGCCAATATTCTGGATATATTCATTTATAGTCTGGAATGCTAATGACTACATATCTCAGGCTCCCTTGCAGCTAAAACCCTGAATGTTACTAGGGAATTCCTTGCAGATGCATACACGTAGGGATTGGAAGGGCAGTGCCTTTCTGAAAACCATGGTCTTAAATGCATTTCATTTTTCTTTCCTTTAGCAGCTATGGCATGGATTCTGGCTTCGTGGAGTTGACAGGCAAACAGTAGCAGTAGAATTTCTGCTTTAACAGCCTGAGTTGTAAATTAGACATTTTTCTGGCTTCCTTGCTTCTGGATTTATAATTTGTAAGCTATTGCAATATCGTATTGTAATATACCAATTTCTGCTTAAGCTAGCTGGAATGGACTCTGTAGTCTGAATCTAAAAAGCCTGATTAATAAAATGTGAAACTGAAAAAGAAGTTTACTTCTATATGCTTGAATTATGTTATTCATCTGGATACAATATTTCATAGTTAAACAACATCAATGTCATCATCCTGGGCCTCAGTGGTGGAAGGGAGTGGCCCTTCATTGTCTTTATAGTTTTGTTTTGTTTTCCTTTTCTTTCTTCAGGAAGCTTATCTATGACTGACTACTCTGCTGAGTGACTCATCGATTATTTCAAGTGTCCCTGGTTACAAGAATGTTTTGTGCCAGCAATTTCTACTATGACAGGATCACTTGGAGTGAGACATCTTTAAAACATATGACTGAATCACAGTAGCAGATCTGTCTCATCAAAACTACTCTTCTGGGAATGGTCAGTTTCAGAAACATTCAAATCAAAAGCATGTGCACTTCCATTGTACTTACTGGGGAGCTGGGTTTCTGTAGAATTACCTCGCCTCTTTCTATCTCTGCCCTGCAAAGTTATTGTGAACTTCTTTAGGCCGGTGTTCTCCTCTGGAGGAAGGAGAGTGGAGCTCCCACGTTTCTATTCTAGTTCTCACTGGGTGATACTCTGTTCATTTCCTCCCTCCAATACTTCTTAAACTTCCCTCTCTCTCTCTTTTAAATATTGTCTAACTGTTCTCTTTTTCCTTAAAGATTTATTTTAAAAGACATTATGTATTTACAATTCTTTCCCCGGACCTCTTTAAATTTTACAACACTTTGTAGAGTTACAAATAGCCCGTGCAATACTCACCACTGCTAGATAAATCATCCAAAAATATTCTCTCAGCCATTTGATGTTCAAAATCAGTTAGCATGTGTCCTATTGCTATTTGATGTTTTGCTGAAGCAGAGCCAATACCCTCGCCTTGCCTTTTATTATTGATCTTATGAGAAGTCATTATGTGATGCCAGGTATAAAGCCTCTTCGCAGATTATGCTGGCCCTTTTCAAATGCTCTTGAGTTTATCATTAGGAATAACAGATGCTTAAACTCTTTGACAATCTTCAGGATCAAAAATCGTTGTGATAGGTCAGCTACCCTTCGATCTTTTCATGATGTATGGCATTCTGGGACCTTGAAATAGGTGAATTGAAATGTTAACTACATTAGTAGCATCATAAGAGTGGACTTTGGTGATGCATGGGATTGAAGAAGCCAACCCACATCTATCAAGCCTCCAAGTGATACTAATACAAGATGAAAGGCCAGGCCAGCTAGCCGAAACTTTTGTTTCCCAATATTTGGTACAGGTACTATTCTCTCCTGCATTTATAGCATGTTATGTCTTATATGTTGTGGTAGTGACACAGTGATAGTAAATAAAACACCAGACATTTACAGTAAGACTTAGAAATTTCCAATCTGCAATTGAAAGACAATAAAAATACTACTTTCTTTCTATCCCAGATGTTTTTACTCTAAAAGAGAACAAAAAGTTTTACATCATCAATACTTTCTTGGCTATTTGCTTGCTATTACTTCTTCAGATAGCACTTTACTGAAATAATCTCATTAAATATAGAATAAGACTAAATTGCAACAATATTTTTCTCTTAGAAAATTATTCTTTGTCCCTAACGCTAACTGGTAACCTTTCAGTGCTTGACAACTTGCACAGGGCATTCTGCAAAAAGGCACTTTTTAATTGATATTTCGAAGCCTGAATTCAGTATATTGTTTGAATGATTAAGGAAGAATAGAAGGCTGTTTTTTGGTGTTGTTTTTTTTTTTTAAATAAGTTCATTTGTGGAAAAGAGAATACCTTGGTCTTAGGTTTAATTTATCCATGTCATGTTTACACTTTGAAATATATACATTTTTTAGTTTCAAATTCATATCAAATGCATATACTGAAAGTTGTATATGTATATGTATATATAAAGACAATTAAGAAAAAAATTGTAAGCTCTGCATATGGGACTGGTAGAAAACATTACCATTTTGTTTAGTTTTGTTTTTCACATACTTTCAAGAAAAAAATCTACNCCCTCCCCCCCTCAAAAAAAAATAAATAAAACAAACAAAACAAAACAAAACTGCCCAGAACCCTTGATCGAGGAGTTCGGGCTTTTTGAACACAGCTTCTCATTCTCCTGGGTGGTGCCCCTCGTAATAAAATAGCCAATCTTTCTCCACTTGGCAATTTTCAGTGTTTAGTCTTTGGCTCTGCTAGCACCAGGTGGAGGAACTCTCGCTATTTGGTAACAAACTCAAAATGAGACATTCTAGAAGATAATTGGCTGGAACCCTTTCATAATGTAATGTAATGTTAAGTCTCACAGATATAAAAACTAAAGGTAATGTGTCATCCTAGATTGGCTCCTGCAATAGAAAAGGGCATTCGTGCCACAGTTGGCAAAATCTGAATAAGGTCTACAGACTAGATAATACTGTGCCATCAATGTTATTTTCCTCCTTTCCATAACTGTATTCTGGCTACATAAAGTTCTAGTTTCAGAAATATACTAATATAAATATACTGAAATATTTAGTGGTAAAGGAGTATTGAGATGTAAAATCTGAAACTTGAAAAAATATAAAAAATAAACATATGGATAGATGGACGGATAGATAGGCTAAATGGAGACAGATCGAAAGAGAATGATGAAGCAAGTGTGAAAAAATGTTAACATTTATGAAACGTAGGCAAAAGGTATATGAGAATTCTTTCTAATATTTTTGTGCCTCTTTGTACTTTTTATATACTAGTCTGAAATGATTTCAAAATAAAAGTTAGAAATATATATCCCCAAACTCTTGCTCAGTTGAGCCTTACCGAGAAGCATATGGATTCTGATAATGAAAGGTTGTGATATGATAGTTGTAAAGCACATTTCCACATTGTGATATGAAGTGTACGGTCCTACTGC
>NW_017732595.1:19811-64017 GCF_001890085.2 Hipposideros armiger
TTTTTCTTTGTAAGCCTTGAACTGATTGGATGAGGCCCACTCATTTTATGGAGAGTAATCTGCTTTACCCAAAGTCTACTGATTTAAATGTTAACCTCATCTACCTTCGCAATGAGATCTAGACTGCTTTTTGACCAAATATTTAGATAATGTGACCTAGTCAAGTTGACACATAAAATTAACCATCACATGTGACATTAGCAATTGATGCTCACGAAGAATTATTAATAAAATTATTTCATGAATCTATTGAAAATGGACATCACTATCCAATTTGGAATAATATAAATATCGTTTTCCTCAATCCTCTTAAAATTATATCACTTTAATTTCCTTTTATTTCCAATACCTTCTTTCTCATGCCTTTGTCATTTTTCTCAGGTCTTGCACTGAGAATGCACCAATGCACACCAATTTTTTAATTTAATTATTTTTCATGAGAGGGAAAAAGTATGATACCATGATCCAGTAAAAGATTTTGAATCTCTGGTACCATGTGACTTCTACTCCAAAGCAGGTACCTTATCCCTTGCTTCCATCCTCTTTAAGGTAATTTGTAAGTACATTCCTGTGTGTGCACCTGTGTGTGTGTCTGTGTGTGTGTGTGTGTGTGTGTGTGTGTGTGTTCCCTCCAAATGAAATGTATTTCTTTTTCCAGTGCAATACCTCTAAAGTAGAAGATGGAAAATTTTAGAGCTCAAAGAATATAAAGTAATAATTACATATATTAATATCAAAGCATTACAGAGGTAAATATTAGTCTTCCAAGCACAGACAACTGTAAGCCAATGTAAAAAATCAGGGAACCAAGATATAGGGTTCAAAATAGTTACACATCATAGTCATTCAAACGACAGATCTCCTGTAAAATAAGATGGATTTCACAATCCTTGCTCTTTGTATCACTAATGTACATCACTGTCTGAAAGGAGACTATGTGCTGGAAAGGACGTGTAGAGGTTACCCAGCGAATCCTACTGCCTCTATTCTGTACTATGTCTACTGATCATGTGCCCCTTAAAGCAAATATTTAGGAAAATATTAGTTTTTGTGTTTTAGGACAGTGGATTCCATTGTTTATTCCATCTTAGAAAATGCTTTAAGTTTGAGTAGAATCTTTGTGTTGGAAAAAAAATTACTCTAAATTTCACATATGGAAAACAATATCAGCTGATCTTTTATTAATCATGCTACATATTTCTGACTAGTGTTTCAAATGTTTTTACAGGGCTCCTAAAGCCTCAGAGCAAAATGAATAGCTGGTTGTCAAGGTACATTACTGGGCAAGTGGCCAGAGGGGCAACCAGGTAACCCCAGCTAGACATTTTGTGATGATATGTGACATCATCTAAACCATTCATCTCTTCGTGCTTTGCTCATTTGTTAGCCATTGCCTGACATTTATTACATTTTTCTCCCTCACTTATCTATATTTAGCCCAAAGCCCTCTTGACTAGGTCTTCCAGGCTCTGGTAAAAATAATTTTTCCTATCCTCATGAGTTGAACTCCACCTCTGTCTATGATCTCATATTTTTGACATGTAATTCCATTATCCAGGAATCAAGATACTATTTATTGATACCATATGCACAGTCCCTTGTTCACATCTTACATCTTTCTTTCTCAGGTCCTAACTCTTGGGAAGGCAGTATGATGGCAGCACCACCTGTGCTCTCAAGTCTTTCATCTTCTGATCCAAGAAGGTATAGTTTTTACAATGTTTTTCATCTAAACATGGGTCAGTAGGAGTGCTAGGTGGATAACAACGTGGATATATCGTTTAGCAAGTTGACCCAAGCCCTGACTGGCAGTGATCCACATTTGGTTATTTCAATAACTCTAAATATGAAATCACCAAACATCTCTAGTTTCCTCCTTCACTGCTTAGATTGTGTTAAAGGGCTTTGTTCTTTACAATTCTTGTGGAAGGTGTTTGTGGAGAATTAAGCTCTGGTTCTTGCCAGGATACGGAGTCTAGTCTTTTGAAGTAGAGGTCTACCTAAAGTAGAGGTCTTTCAAATTGTTTCCTGCCTCCTCACTTTCCCCCCACATATGGGCAGACATTCTACAAAAGGTGTAATGTAAAGAACAACAGATTGAGCTAGAATCCAGGTCCCTCATTTCTAGTTCTAACCCTGAAAATAACTTTGTAGTATTGGGTGCACATTAAACTACCTACAGGACTGTATTTCCTCATCTAAAAACCTAGTGTAATTTGGTGACAATTGTCGAGCATCAGAGTATCAGTTGACTTATAGGTAGAAATTTATCTCTTTTCTTTCATGTAAGTAAAATATGAAATGGACTTTTGAAAAACATTCACTGAGTTTTAAAAATAAAACACACTGTTTCTGGTGTGCTTTATCTTTTTTAAAAAAAGACAGCATTTCACTATAATGTTAAACTAAATTGTATGTTGTTCATAAGCATTCTAGAAGTTGTAATAATGTTATCCATTTAAAACCCTTCAAGAGCTACCATGTGGGTGATATTTAATGATCATTGTTCTGAAGCAATAATGTAGAATGAGCTACTGAGCTATCAACAGCCTATATTGGTGACAAATATAATTGTATATAAATGTTTTATATGATGCACGAACATGAGTATTTGATAAGTACTTGCTATTACATCCAAATTTATTTATTATTGCTGTCTGTGTAAGGATTTCATGTAAATTAAGTATTCCCTTGAATGAGCTTTCCATTGTAAATAGATTTCATTTATAAAATGTTTTATTAATTTAACTGGCTCATGGTTCTACCATTTTCCTTATCAAGGAAATTTACCATTTCCTCATTATTACAACTCTTATTTTCATAGGAAAAATCTGAAATAGTAGCACATTTCCCTGGTACATTTGCTTTACTTAGCATAACCTTGTTTTCTGGAAGAATTGTACAGTAGAAATACAACAACATTCAAATACCACACTTTGCCTAGGATACGGTTTATTTTCTTTCATATATCACATATTTTTTAACATAATGCATTCTAGGTACCATGATAGGCTATAAAAATACAAAGACAAAAGGCCCCAATCACTGTACTTCAGGGATTCACTCTTTAGTGTGGGAGGAAGGTCTGCCAGGGTAAAGCACGTTGGTAGGGAGAGCATTTGCACTTCGTCTTTTAGGTTCCAACATGCAATTAAAATGAAGGTAAAAATAGAAATAAATTCACAACTAAGAGCATGGGGGACATCAGTGAAAGATAAATTTCAACACATTCCTGGTAGACAAAAAGAGATGGATGGATTAATCAAACAACAGACCTAATCTAGAACATTTGCAGAGGGAGTTGTAACTGATGAAAAACAGACTTCTCCAGCAGAAACTCCAAAGACACTACAGACTAAGAGATGGCAGATGCTTTGATGGGTGGGAGGAAGAAATAGATCTAAGAACGAGATGATTAATGAAGGACATATATGGCAGAAATAAACCACCCACACCTCTTCCTACAACTCCTTATGCTGGATGCTTTATTCCAGGAACACATACAAACTTAACAAAGCTGTTTGAGGAAAACAAGGGTAATCAGAGCAAAATATTTCTTATCTGGTCATGTTTGAGTCCCCCAGTACAGAAGTCACCCCCATGATTTCTCATTCTATAGCATTTCCTACTGAATATAAAGTCTCCCAAGTCAGTATTTTTAGTTTCTTTTTAAGTATGTGAATTGGTTGTCATGACTCACCAGAAGTTTATGAAAATAATGCAACATCCAAAAGGTTGACAAAGATAAACTACGTAAAAACTAATAATGATGAAATAGGAGTAATTTAGAGAAACAAAATAAGTTTCAGAAATCCCATGAATAGCCTCAGGTGAATTTGAGAAAGTTCTACATGTAAAAACAAACAGAATACTTACTTAAAATAATAATAATAATGCTAATAATAATAATGAAAAAATCTTGGAAATTAAGAGCCTTTATTGGAATAATATGTTCACTAGCAAGATTGAAAGATAAATATGAGGTAATTTTTCATTTGATATAACTACAATAAATCAAAGAAATATACAAGAGAAAAGATCAGTTCAGGATAGCTAACATTTGACTAAAAAGAGTTCTTGGTAAAGAAGATGAAGATAGCAGTGGTGAAATGATCAAAGATAAAGTACCGAAAAGTTCTTCAAAGCTAAAGGGAGAAACAAATCTAATTAAAAAAGCTTTTCAAGCACTGTACCTTAAAATATCTAGACACTATTATGAAATATAAGAAAAACAAAGATCAAAGATCCTAGAATCATCTATAAATGACAGATAATCAGACTATCATTAACTAAGCATCATAGATGAAAATGGAGAAATGCTTTCAAAGTTCTTAGGAGAAATTATTTTTGATGTAGATTTAGGTATTCAGGCAAACTTTCACTAAAATGTGAGGAGTAAATAAAATATTTTAAAACTTTAAAGAATGGAGGGAGTATACTTGGTAAACATCTTTCTTAGGATATTAATCAAGAATATATTCCAGAAAATTAAGAGTAAACCAAGACAGAGGAAGACATGAGATTCAAGAAATAATAAATATAAGAGAATAGGATAGGGAAATTCCAATAATATAACTTTGTAGCCAACCTAAAGTCTAGTTTAGATCAGAAGAAAATATATATAATATGAAATATTCATAATATTCATGTATTATTTTTACATAACCTAGTGACTATTACGCGGTAACCACAGAAGAGAAAATGTAATTAACACAATACAGTCGACCCTTGGACAACATAGGGATAAGGGGTGTAGACATCTCCCAGCTGAAAATTCATTTTTGAGTTTTGACCTCCCCAAAGCTTAACTACATCCGTCAGTCCGTTGGTATCTGCACTATCAGATGTGGATTGGTTCCAGGACCCCCTGCTGATTTCAAAATCTGCTGATGCTCAAGTCCCTTATATAAAATAGCATAGAAAAATGCATACAGTCGGCTCTCCCGATCTGTGGATCCCTAATACTGTTTTTAATGCACAGTTGGTTGAATCCACGGATTCAAAACCCAGGGATACATGAAGAGGACTGACCGTATTTATTGAACAAATCTGTGTGTCAGTGGACCTGTGCAGTTTAAAACCGTGTTGTTCAAGGATCAACTGTATTTGGTCCTACTCTGAGCTCTAATTTACATTTGCACTATAATTTTCTAATTAACTTATAGACAAATTATGAAAGACTTAGTTTTCCTTGAAGAAAAGATTATAAAAGTAAAGATGCAGTGAATGAAAAAAGATAAGTCAGAAGGAAGGGGCGCAATGATTTCTTCTTACCAAGTGGGTGTCAAGACATAATAATTAAGGCTGGTAGAACAACAGTTATTTGAAATTGCAGATGGGACCCATGGAGGAAGAAACAGGATAACTATTTGGGAACGAGGGGTTTGGAAATATGAGCAGTGAGTTAAAAGTCTGGTCTTTAAGATCGAGTTATCAGTAGATAATGTATAAATTTCATAAATCAGAGAGAAAGTTTAATTTTTTTTTTTTTTACTTTTTAAATTCTGGGGGTATTCATCAGACTAGTTTAATCTAGAAATGTTTTTAAATGGTTGCTTCTGGGTAGGGCAACTGAGTTTGAGGGACATTGAGACAGTGTTAGTATTAAATTTATTGCATGCTCTTTGACAGTATCTGATTTTTCAAACTTTTATGTGTTACTTTGGTAAAATATATAAACAGGTAATTGCAATATGAAAAGTTCTAGATATTCATATCTATGCAATGGTCTATATCAGCATATGGAGAGTGTGATGGTTAATTCCAATTATTCTCCCTTTATATCTATTTCAATAAACCATTTAAAATGCAAGGTCATGGATTTGGGGTTTAGTTGGGAAAGGCTAATGCACTTGCTCAAATGCATTAGGTCTAGGTATAAATTTACATATTGATCAATGAAATTAATAAGGCTCAACGTTCATTGACTTCTCTTGTGGGCATATCTCTGTTTATTCTAGTATTGATTAACTATTATTGATTATCAATCATTGATTAACTTGTTTGATTTTAATTTCTTGCTGGCTTTAATTTTCCTTCGCTAATCATTTTCTTCCATTTGATTATTTCAACAATTTTACACAGAAAGATAACATTGCTTTCCTGTATAAAATTAAGGACAGATTCAGATCTTAATGCAAAGTTCTCATCCTGCATGCCATTTCAAACATGCTGGTCCCTGTTTTCTCTGCCCAAATGATCCTAAGATAATGTTCTATTATTTTATTGCTCAAATGTACTAATGCACTGATGTTGACTAATTAAAGAACTTGTGCAGGAAAGCTTTATATAGAGAAACAACATCTGAATTTATAAAAGACAAGATCTCCAAATATTGTTTACCTGACCATTCAATGTAGCAATGCTTAGTCATACCTTGGCAACCTACCTTTTAAACACTTTGTCTCCATGTGTAATATTTACCCCCTATTGATGTTGTAAGCACTAATAAAAACTTTTAGGAATCATGTACTTCATAATTAGATAAGTTGCAAGTCACAGATGTGAGTTTTATTTCAGTGTCTTGGTAAGCTAAAGATTAAAGAGGAAAGAAAAGTCTCTATATTATAACTGTATACGATAACATCTCCCAAAGGCTTGGGCTTGGTCTGGTGTCTAAAACAATTACTCTGCTATGTCTTTCCTTAAAGGATCATTAATCATACTATATAAGTCTATGTATTTTAAATTTAGGGCACTTGTTTTTTTAAGATTCATTATAAGCTGGTAAAACTCTGCAAAAGAGATCTAATTTTAAATAGAGCTTATTTTTAGACTTAACTGCATGAGAATAAAGATGTTTTAAGATAGTTGGCAGATTTGGCATTCTCACTGGTAAAATGTGTTTTTATTTCTATATAATTACAAAAATATGTAATGTATCCTTTCAAGCAGAGACTATAGCTGGAGATTGGAGTGTAGCCAAAGTGTTGAACATCTTGCAGAATGAAGTTAAGGGTAATCCAAAAATTATCCACTGGCAACTCTCACCTCTGCACCTGGAAAACTAGTTTAAAAGCTCTTGGAGGGTGGAACACAAATCATCCGGGTGAGCAAAATTTGTTAGGAATAAATCAGCCTGGGCTTTGCAAATGTAAATCATTTCCTCTCTGCCTTGAAAGGATACTTTATGATGCTTAACAAAGAGTAAATAAAGGAGGGTTGCCAGATGTACTCAATTTAGATTTTCAATGCCTCTTAAAAGATATTTTTATCCTATCACCTGACAGTGAGAATCCGTGTCCACATTTAGAGAACACACAAGAAGCTTTCTTGCCATCTGGTCATTCTAAGGTCCAGCTTTACCTGGGACCACAGGGATAGCTTTGCCCCAGGACAAATCAATTTCTTGCTGCAGGTCAATTCCCAAGAACCTGTAAATTGTTGACAACAGAAGGAAAGTTCTGTCAGTGATTAAAAAATGGATAGATGGTAAAGAGGTAAAGAGGTAGGATTCTGAATAAGCTGTCTGCTTATTGGAACAGGGTCCTGTATTAAATTGGTTATCTAGAACAGGAAGGGGTGAGCTGATTATGTGGCATTGCTAAGGACAATCACTTAGCAGAGATGAAGATTCCCGAGAAAGCAATGAAAAAAAAGTAAATACATATACATAGTCTTGTTGGTTAGGAATATTAAAAAAAATATTTGAGAATTATTTCCTTTCTATAGCCAATTTATGATCTAATTAAGGAGATGCTAAAATAGTAATTAGCCTTAAAATCAAAAGCTGGAGGCAAATGATTGTCACAGAGAGGCAGTGTAAGCAAACTTCAAAGCAAAGACCAAACACTCTTTATTGATGTAGTTGCTGAAGCTGTCATAGAGAGGATGTAAAATGCTCCTAAAAAGGGATATGAGTCAGTGATAGGGGAAGACATTTGGCGCCAGTGGAAAAGGGGAGCAAAGACAAAATTTCAAAGTGTTTTGTGCAGCATTTAATAGCCCATTTAGTTATTGAAGAAGCATTGCAAAAAGTACTATGACTGTTGAACAGGAGAGTGGCTATGATCAAAGCAATCTTTTGAATATATTTATTATACAGTATATAATATAACATATGAAAAAGAATGGGTCACCTGTGGGTTAGAGGCCAGAGATGCAATGGATTTGGAGTTGGCCAGGTTTTGAATCTGACTATTGTACAGTGATTTTTTTCTAAATTAATTTATATAAATATTAAATATAAATCAAATGCAAATAACCATTAGGTTTGTTTGTTTTTTTGAGGAGAGGGCACCAGACAACATGAATCAATCTACACATCTATGGAAAAATAAACAAGAAAGAACAACAAGAAAACTAAAAAAGAAAAGCATCAGAAAACACTTGCCTTCAAATGTTAAAATCTGTCAATAATTAAAGTAGGATAATAGTGGCACAAAAAGAAAAAGATAGACCAATGGGACATAATAGAAAACCTAAGAATAGACCCAGTTTATAAACGAGAGGGGGTAGATTGGGCAATAAATGATGTGGGAGTAAGTATATAAAGTTCTGATAAGAATGTTAAGTAGAATTACCTCACATACAAGAATACATTGCAATTAGCTACAACATTCAAATATATCAAATAAAAGCATAACTGTATCTGAAGAAAATACAGAACTATTTTATCACCTTAGATTGGGGAGGATTTTTCTTACACTATTTCACATTCTGGTAGACATAATATTTTCAAAAATGTTAAATTCAATTCCATAAAAAATAGAAAAAAGAATCCTATATAGCATAGTCAATGATAATACTCCAGGAAAATATATACCACTCATATGATAGACAAGAGGCTCCTATTTCTAATACATAAAGAGCTCCTACAAATAGATAAGAAAAATACCTACATATTAATAGAGAAATGAGCAAAACAAAGGGAGATGGGGGAAAAGGAGAAGAGGAGAGGCAGGGAACAGGAAAAGTGAGGGGGAGAATAGAACAGAAAATAGAAAAAAAAATGGCCCTTAAACATTAATAAAATATATTCAGTGTCACTCATAATTAGAAAAAACAAAGACTTCACTGATGTACCATTCTTTTACCATCCTATTTCACAAAAATTCAAGTTTCCTAATTTTCTGTGTTGCAGAAGTATATGTGGGAATGTAACAGATCCCATCCCAGTGGATGGTATTTAGCAACATATTAAAAGTATAAATGCATATACCCTTCAACCCAGCGATTCCATTTATGGGACTTTACCCAATAGACACACTGTCCTATTTGAAATTCTATATGTATGAGAGTGTTCAAGCAGCATTTGTAATTGCAAAATAAAAGTAGCTTTTATTTTACTGTCATCGATCTATGACACACTTCAAAATGCATTCTAATTTTTAAAAAACTTTTCAGGTAAAGGAATGACAAGCCATTTCTTTTTGTGAGCCACAAGAGAGCTTTATCAACTATTTTAAGCAATTCATTCACCAAATAAAATTCAACGCCATCACTTTCCCATGAACCAAAAGTAAGAAAAAGGAGGAAAAACATTAGTGGACATAAAGAATTGTTCAGGAAACCAAGATCCCTTTAAAGTTGATCTGTATTATTAACCATTTTGTAACTTTAGGAAATAACTAAAGTAGTAATAATAATAACAACTAACAATCTGTAATGTTACAAAATACATTTTTCTCTCTCTCCACTAACACTTATTGTAATACTGTTAGGCTCAACACATGTGGCTGTCAGAAAACAAACAACTATTCACTGCGAATCAAATAAAATGCTTTCTGCTACAGAAAGAAAGTGGTTTCCCCACTCCTGAAAATGCTTTTCAATTTTAAATATGTGTAAGACTTCTTTTTTAAAAATAGACGTTGACTCTACATTTCAATCAATTTGAAGGGATTTCAATGAAGCAATTATTCTCAGTGACTTGATCTTCATTAGGAAGTAACAGCACTTCTAAAAAAATAAAAATAAAAATTAGGGCTGTCAGAGGGTAAGGGCAAGAAAAACCTCAGTTATAAATATTCAGCTCCCACACAGATATCTTCAATTCTGCCTCCTTTCAAAATCAGTGTAAGTGATAGTGAAAAGAAGAGAAAGTGAAAAGCAGAGATCTTCAAAGCTACAGTTATTGGTGACGGATAAAACCTATCATCCATATCTGCTTTTCACCCTCATAGTCAGCAACACAGCAGATAATATTAAAAGGATGGTGGATGCCCAACTTCTGATATATTTTTCCTATTGGATATACCTTTCCTATTTCTGAATAGTCATCAACTCTTCTATCATCATATAGTCATCTTTAAACACCCAGGTTTTGGGTTTTCTGTTTTCTTTCCTAGATTATTATGTGTCCAGAGAACCATAGAATGGCCTGTCTCATAAATTCAAACAACTCAAGGTTGTTTACCATGGGTTTAAGAAATTTATACTAATCACTTGGATGATAATCTTACCCTTTCCCTCTCCATGTCCAGAAGTAATTGAGAAATAAGCACAGGAGACAGATGGACCATCAAATAAACCATTTCTTTAAAATTTATAAAAATTGGATGGGATAATGTAGCTTCTTCCCTAACTGGAACCACGCTTCTACTTTATCCTGGTCCCTGTCCCCAATGGGCCCCTGCACCCAGAACTTCAGGGCTGACTCCTGCAGTGTCGAGTGTGCCTGTAGGACATTTTGATGGAATAGTAAACATGTGATTACGGAGCCCAGAAAACGGAGAGGCACCCGGGGCACACAATTTCATTCATCAGATGAGTCTTTCTAAGGTAGAAGATTACAGGCAGCCAGGAAAATGGCCATGGTAGAGGGGATTAGGGCAAGAGGAAATCACTTTAATGGCCGGCTAATAGATTCAAGCTGTAGGACTCGCCAAACTCAGGTGTGTGGAGGGGAAGGGCTTTTCCAGCTTATAATGAAGTCTGAAAAGCAAACTTATCAGGTCAGGTGCAAGGGGAGAGCCAATCAGTAAGCAATTTCAACCGGCAAAGCCCACCTAGGTTGTCAGTTCAGGTGTAGGTAGCCAATTAGGTGATGATAAACTATTTCAAACTACCACCCAGGTATGCGAAAAACCAATCAACTCTGACTCTGCCTACGGGGCATTTCATTCTCGAATTCCCCCTCGTTGTGGTCCTTGCGGAGAGCAGCTCTCTCACTTCTCTTACATTTTTGCACTAAAACTGCTACTGATTAAACCTTGCCTCTCCGGATCCGCATTTCCATTCTTCGGTAGCAGCGGGATCAGGACCCCATGATTACTTCAGGAATCCTAATTCAGCCGGGGACTCGTCCAGGATATAAGGAGAGGTAAGCATTGCATGTTTCTAGCGCCGCTTCTGCTGCCGCTTGCCTGGTTTCAGGCTTTCATATTACAAACAAACAAACAAACAACAAACAAACAAACAAAAGCTCTTTCTCTCTCTATCAAAAATTGGGTCTTTTTTAGCCATTTAAATGCGGTTAGCGCGGCTGCCGATCTACAAGACTCAGAGCACAGGCCTGAGTTGTTGGGGAGGTGGTTGATCCCCCCCAATCTGCATCGGGATGCCAGCTGCCTGCCGCCCAGCCTAATTCATTTCTTTGGAGAGAGTCAGAGAAGCCAGGTTGGAAGTGAAGGATCCTGGATCCAGCCCTAGTCACTCTTTTGAGTGCCTCACGCCAACAACAGAACACTGTCAAAATGCGAATATGCTCTCTTAAAAGACTAACCACTTTTTGTTCATCAGCACTTTCTCTTAAGTCACACCAGGTAAGCTAGTTCATAACAAGGGACTCCTGTTAAAACTAAAATACCCACAATTGAAACCTTTAGAAGGAAGAATTGAAATACAGAGTATAAAAAATAATACTATAAACAGAAGTACTTCAAAATGGAGCCGGAGATGCCATCCCAGAGGAACTGCCTTACTCCTCAAACCTTTGGAACGCTAAGACTAGACAAAATAGCCTTTGGACTAGGCCTAAAGCAGCATTGTATTCCAAACAGCTGTTTGCAAAGCTAATGGGAAAGCCCACATTATGACTACCAGACTGGAAATCAAAGCATTCTTTAGAATTAGCATGACTATGTTAGCTTATCTGCACCTATAGAATTCCTCCTCAGCTGATTAACACCCATAGAAGTTCCTTCCTTCTATTCACGTTATTGTTCCCTTTCTCATAAACACCCCTTGCCTTCACCTTCTAATTGGAACACTATTTGGGTTTATGCCTGAATCAGTCCGTGCTTCCAGAATAGCTAGCTAGTCTATGGCTCTCAAACACATGTGTGTTGCCTCTCACTTTGGCCTTTTATGTTCAGATTAATGAGTAGGTGAGATACAGGAGAAGCAGAGCCACGTGAGGATGAGAGTTCAGGACTTGGAGTGTCCTGGTGGCCCCACAATGATTCTGAATCCCGGCACGCATTTCAGTTACAATTGTGCTTTGAGGAGGCCAACTTTCTAGACAAAGGTAGCAACAGCTAACATCCACATTACGCTATCATCTAGAATTAGCAAGGACATTTCATTTCTCTTCCATTTTGTTTGGATTCTTTAACTAATGAGCTGCTATTGCAAACTGAACAGGATATCTTGATTTTTATCCTCAGTGACATTATAAGCAACCTCACCTACACTTGAGTATTAATAATAATGAAAATGAACATTTACTGAACACTTCTAATTGAACTAGACATCATGCCTTAGCCACTTGCATGCATTATTCTATTTAATATTCATAACTTTAATAGGTTTTATTAAACCATTTTACAATTAGAATCAATTTCTATCTAAGAACAAAGTTCTTTCAAGTGTAATCCTTTAAACGGCTACATAGCTCAGGAAACTAGATAAACTTATTCAAAGTCTTTTACTATTAAATATTGTATTAATCAAAGAGATACCCACTTTCTTTTTCCAATCCAGTGGTATCTTTTTATTAATTCATCTACCACTCAGGTACCCAGTACCTGGTAATCATTTCAGGAGAGTAGTAGCAAGAAACAAGGCAGACACTGGACTTCCTGTTAAGCCATCACCTAGGTGGCAATGGGTTGATTTGACACAGCTGATATTCTTCTATGTTTTCCCGGAAGGCTAATAAGCCTAGCAAGAAATCATGTAGGATTAGGAATCTAAGAAGCTGTAGCTTAATAGAGCAAATAGTCTCCTCAAGGAAAGTATTATATACTCACATTGATATTACCCTGAAGTGACAGATAAGAACCCTAGGGAAGATTGCTATGGATTACTATATAATCTGCTAAACATTCTCTGTGAGTGAACTTCATCCTTGGGTGAATCACTGTGGGCCTTATTGAACAGTCTGAATTCCAAGGCTGTGAGCTATAATTTGGATGTCCTGGGAACAGTGGGATGCTGGCAGACTAATATGAAATCATTAGTTAGAATATGAGAAACTAAAATGAGCAAAGAGAAAGGTCTGTAAATTTTGTGTTAAGATCTCAGTATTGCTGAATTGGTCTCTCTCTCTCTCTCTCTCTCTCTCTCTCTCTCTCTCTCTCTCTCTCTNNNNTATATATATATATATATATATATATATATATATATATATATGTCACAACAGGTGGAACTACTGTGGTCCTTTCAAAATACTTATTATCTTGACCTCATCCAGTGAATTTAGTGCACAGGTGAATAATTTGGTCACAATTGGACAAAGAGGCAATTCAAAACTAAAATTAAAATAAAAGTACCAGCCGTGGTCATAAACAGATGATGTTTGGGACAATGTTTTATACTGACCTGGAAAATCTTTTTATTGGAGTAGCTCCTAATAGATTAAGGCTGAAATATTTTATTTGACTTTGTTTGGATCCTTGTTTAATTTAAGATGGTGAAAATGGGGGAACTTGCCTTATTTCTCTTCTGTCAGTAGATCTCTTGTTAATGTGTTTGCCTGATCAGTTCTCCGACAGGCCATGGGTAAGTAGGGAAGCAAGAAGACCAGTCATGGCTTCCTTTATCTTTGGAATTCAAGCCACAATTGTCTCTTAAATACTAATGATTATAGAAGAAAAGTGTGTACCTCTCACATTGGATGTCTTACAAGAAGTTACTGCTGTGTCCTCCCTGCCACTTTACTGCCAGTGAACCTGGGGGTGTGTATTAAGTGCAAAAAATTATAGGCTTGAAAAATTAGGTTAAAATTTGAAGACAAACTGCAATCAAGCATTATAGAAACAAATATAAAATTCATATTCTATACAGTGATATAAGATATTCCCAGATTACCATATAGCTCAGTGAACAGTTTAATGTATTACAGTGGATTCAGACAGATGCCAAATCATAAACTTTCAAAGGCTAGGCCTTTCATAATGTGGGTGATGTGATGGTGAAAGGATGTTGCGGTAAGCAGAGTTCTCTACCACGGGTTGGGCGGAGGGGGGGTGGGGGAGAAGTTAATGAGAGCAAGTAGTTGACACAAGATGCTGTGATGTCAAAAATTTAACATATATTTTCTTTACTAAATACTACATTTCAGTGCTTGTACTAAGTGCTGGAAAACATAATGCAAGTTGTCTCTCATAATTTAGTGGGGTTGTTTTAGTTATAATTTACATGGTGACAGAAAATTTATATACTTATCCTTTTATCATTGTATAATGAACTTATGTATTAGTGTCTTATGAAACTAAATGCAAATGATAAGGTAGGTCATGCATTTCTGATAAAATAATTAAAGTTATGATCTGACACACAGTCACGTGTAAGTGATTTTTAAAACTTCAGTTGCGTAAGGAAATAATGCAATCTCATCTGTTAAATATTTTAAAATATATTCCATTTCATCAACATTCTGGGGAACATCAGTACCAAGTAAAATCTCTCTATCTGAAAGAAAGTATTACATAAAGCCTCCTCTATACAAACCCAACTCTTTTGTCTGAAAGCTTTCAATACGCTTTATCAGATACTGTCATGTTTTCTATAAGTTATAGGAGAAAATGACTTTTTGTCTTGGTACGGGAAGTAATGTTTCCTGACTGATGTGATATAAAAATTCTACTATATCAGACTTTTCTAAATTAGAATAGCTAAACAAAATGCTTTTGGTCATAAGCGAGTGTGTTGCAGGCAAAAATTTGTATTTATAATGCAACTGGATTTATGTGCCAATGTTAGATGCCGTAAGTGACTCATTGTCACATCTACAAGCAGAATACAGTTATCCACAGCTTTTTATTGTTTTTCCATTTATGATTAAATATTTGTATTCCATCTTTATCTCCCAGTTTTCATTTTTACTGCTCCATCTGGTAATCAATCATGTCTTATGTTTTTAAATAGTCATTTGTAGAGGGTTTAAAACACGTCCATTTTTTACATTGTCAGTAATAAAAAAATGTATTGCTTATAGTGTCTCCTGGGGGACATATTATTGTCATGCACATTGGAGTCATTGGAAGATTTCTGAAAAGGAAAAGGTTAAAGGGCAGACATTTTTAATGCTGAAAGTTTGATCAATATAATAAGCAATTGTATTACTAGGCCTACTTATTTTTTCTTGCTTCACAGAAAAAGAAAAAACAACAACAAAATGAAAAAACATGCAATTTCATGGGATGAAAATAACTGGTGGTGAATTGCTGCCATCCAGATCAACTTTGAGTCCAAATGGTTCATTCATAGACTGGTTCCTGGAGCAGCCTAGTGAATTCATGTGCTTGAAATCAGGCACAGGGATTCTGAAACAGTGCCTCACATTTGCATCCATGATTTGCTTAAGATATTCCATTTAGCCTTTCCTCCCAGGAAACAAAGCCAGCAGTACTTGATTACTGAATAGACCTTTTTTGGATGCTTAGTTTGAGGGCATTTTATTAAGATTATGGGAAACTTGAGTTCTAAAGAATGAATCAGGGGTCATATTTCAGTTTTGATTTGTTTCCAAGGGTTGAAATAAATAGGAGACAAGGGTACATTATATATTAGCTCTATTTCAGCATGCTCTTACTGCAGTTTTAGGCAGAGTCAAATGCTTTGGAGAAAAAGATTAAATTGTTAGAATAACAATTACAAGAAAGGACAATTCCATATAAACAAAATAACATGCAATTTTCCTATGTAGGTATGTATATTTTAATTGTATATTATGGTTACAATTCAGAATAATATGTTTAAACAGTGGTTTGAAGTAAATCATTCCTTTCAGAAGGAGGACTCTAGCTAACTCCTCTATATGTGAAAAAGAGTTTAAGGCATACACATACACACACACACACAGCACTCATCTCTAAACAACATTGAAGGAACACCTATTGTGTGTAGAAAAGCATTCACATTACTACTATACAGCACACAAAGTGACAAGAATACATTTTTTCCCCTAAAGAAAGAACAAGAAAGCAATGGAGTAAACCCTTTTCTTGGATTCTAACAATCATAATTGCCTCCGTGAAATCTTTGGAGCATACTCCAGCATCTCTGAATTTCCTCCTGCCTTGAATTTCGTCCTGTGTTGTTAGGTTGCTGAGATAGGAAATGAATGTGTCATCTTCCACTCACTTCTACAGGGCCCTAAACTCAGTCTCAGCCCCAAGCACTTTTCTTTGTGAGGAAATGTTTTCCTGGGGCCTATCAGAGTGCCCACATATGCTAAGTTCTTGCAAAGGCTTAAGCTGACATGATTCTCAATATTGAAACATAAGAACAAATAATACTTTGGGGGAGGATATTTTTGTTCATATCCAACGGTCACTTCTCAGAGAGACTTTATCTGACCTCTTATTTAAAATAGTATTTTTTTGTCCACCTCAATCCCCTCCCTAAATCACTCTGGTTCATTTTTTGTCATAGCATTTTTATCATGAATTTAACACAAATCATGTTATAGACCTATTCACTTATTTATTTTCTCACTCTTTCAATAAAACCTAAGGTGCATAAGAGAGGGTGTTAGTTTTGTTAGCATCTACCTTCTGGAAGAGAGCAGTGCTGTCAGTTAGAAGATGTCCCATAAGTATTTGTTGAAACAATGAAAAACTAACTTCTTGGGTTTCTTGGGTTGGCTTCTCCCAGTAGCAGACTCTAGGCCAAAGATTGGATTTCAGTGATTTATTAAGGATGTGCTCCCAGAAGAAACCAGTAAGGGCATGGGGAGGGGGTGTGGAGCAAGGCAGGATGTAGAAGGAGCCAAGTCAAAGTGGGGTTTCAGGTGAGGTACACACATGAGTAGTTCCCACAAGGAGCTTTGGAATGTATATTTCAATTCCTTTTCACCAGTCTGTTCATTGGCTACTGGTAGCCCCGGAGTAGGGTGGGGAAACTCCTCTCCTAGCTTCTTGTCACAGATCCTTGTTACCTGTCCTGAATCACCTCCTTCTTTTAGATGGTGACAACCAACTAAGTAGAACAACTAAGTGTGTAGCAAAATCAGGTAGAGGGCCCTCTGCTTTTTCCTTTCCTGTTAGGTAAAGTACATGTTTTAAAGTGGCTTAATTTTTATTCAATGCTGTTGTAAAAAAGGGTTTGTAAAGTATTGTCACATGTAGCAGTGATATCATTTGATCCTCAAAGCACCCTAAACTATTAGAATTAAAGATATCATCCCCTACCCCCTTCACATTTTGGAAAAATAAGGTCCCAATAGATTAAGTTTTAGGAGTTCAGCCAAGATTCAAAAAGAGGTTTGATTGCAGACATTATCTATTTTCTTACCGCTGTACCAAGCTGTCACATAAAGAGATTATTCAGCCTTTGTATATTTTTAATCACTAAGAATCTAAAAATAAAAAAAAAAATTCTGGGCCAAGTAAGTGGGGAAGAAGGAATCAAAACAGATTAAGGAGGGAAATGGTGATGACAGCAAGAGCTTAGAGGCTGTTGAATCACATTGAGTAGGACTGCCTATTCCATCTGTGCTAGAGAACAGTGTGATACCCCATCACCCCACATCACCCTCCCTTCTGCTGAGCCCCTTGAACTTGTCATTACAGTTGTCTTTATTCCAGCGAAGCCTCCTTTAAACTCTGCTTTGTAAGATTTTAAAGATTTCACTGATGGAAAACGATTTAAAAAATAGCATTTGAAGAATGGCAGTGGGCTTTAATGGTCAATGACAAGTGAAAAGAAGTATTTGTTTGGGGGGAAAAAAAACAAAAACAGAACCAGAACACAACTGATGACCTATATACCAGTTGGAATGACTTTGCCTTCAGGTTATAAAAGCACTTTGTGTCTGTTTATTTGTTTGGTTACTGTGGAAATAAAACACTTATATGCAATCAAAATCTGAACTTCTAAAAAAAGTTTTTAAACATCTAATTGTGTTGGTACTTCACAACTATAAATATTGGTGTCCTTCTCAGCTCCTCCTTCCATATTTAAATATTAGAGGCCAGTGTAAAATTTTAACTTATTCCTTACAAATAAACCAAACATAGAGACTTTAATATTTAACTTAGTTGTCCAACTAAATCATTTTGTACTAAATTTCACAAAATATGAGAAAACTAATTAGATTAGTCAGAAAAAGAATATGGCTTTAGATTACTCCTTCAACAAAAGATGTTATAATTCCTAACTCTATACTGTTTATAAAGTAATTTATAGTTTCCTAAGCCGTTTTGCATACCTTATCTCATTTTATCCTAACAAACGTTATTTTTTTAATGTCTATAGAAAAAAAGTTGCAATCTTAGAATTGTAGAATCACAGGAATTTACAGCGGGCAGAGAAAGAACTTGATATTGTTTTAAATAGAGAATGATGTAGTGCAGGGGAGATTCTAATGTCACAGGACTCTCAAGTAAGCAGATAGTTGCAAAAACCACATCACAGAGATTGGTGTTCTAAGCTGAAACCCTTATGGGCTTGTCCACATTCCTATTACAACATTTGAGGTAACTTTTAATCCTTGATTTAAAAGGTCCTTGATGATTTACTTCTGGCCCCTCAAGACAGAGCTTCAGGAACACTGGTATGAATTTCCTGGCTCCACACTGGATGGTCTCAAGTCTCCTTCTCGTCCTCTATTTTATTTACTTATTGATTAATTTTGCATTTAGCTGGACCTGGATTATGCCAAGTTCCATTTATTGAGACCACCGATAGACCCACAGGGGCCTACGTTTGAGAATAGGGGCTGGGTATGAAGTAGGAAGAGATATCTCTGCAGTACCCATCACAGGAAATCAAAAGACAGCAAGCTCCTGGAGCAAATTTTAAGTTGAGCATTTTCCATGTCATCAAATATTTCTTGAAAAGCTCTTTTGTAATGGTTATAATCTCCCATCATTTGAATATGCGTTCAATAAACCAATCTTCTACTTATGGACATATACATCATTTAAAAATAATTTTAGGTTGTTTCTAATGAATAAAGAGCAAATGAAAATTTGTATACATATATCTTTGTACAAACATGAGACTATTTCATTAGGTTAAATTCCAAGATGTTTAATTACTGGGTCAAAAGGCAGGAATGTTCTTAGGGCTCTCAAGACATGGTTCCCAACTGTTTTCCAGAAAGTTGTACTAATTTTACATTCCAACTAATAATATGTGAAACTAAGTCATAATGTCCTTGATGAGTTTAAATATTTTGAAAAATCTTTGGCTAACTGATGGGTGGAAAATTACATCTTTTTGTTTTCATTTGCATTACTGAGTGTATTATTTATTAACCATGTATATTTCTATAATGAGTAGGTTTTACTTTTATTACAAAAATATAATTCCTTTTCTTGTATTACATAATCAATTTTCCTAGGTAGAAATACTATTTCTTAGAGTTTTGTTAGGCAGATAATCACACATTGAAATGATAATCCAAGGTAAATGAGCCAGGTAAAAATTGCTAATATAAAAGTGATATGAGTTGTATAAAATTACTATACATCATTTTTACATTATACATTATTGTACATTTTACATTGTAGTCCAACATCTACTTAGGAATGAGTTAAAATATAACTGTAAATTTGCATGTTAGAACTCAAAGTGATATTACTATGATCTGATTCTGCAGGCATTAATTATGTAATTATATGTGACACTTAAAGTATAGTATTTTCATTTTCCCTTCTGCTACTTAGTTTCTATTTTTCTTCTGCACCGTATTCTAGGCAACTTAGGCTAGGGGCATTGATATAAACCTCTATTACCTCCCTTAGCTTTTATTGTATCAGGCTGTGTGTACTGCAGAATGCTCAACACAGTTGCCTACGGACTTGGTGAAGGGACAGATATAATCTCTGTATGTTGGAAAACACAATCCCCCTTCATCATCTGGGGTCATGAGAATAAGAGTAGTGACACTGGGTTCACAAAGATTTAAATATCATATATATTGTCAAAGGTCACAAGGATTTCCCCCAAAAACAAAGCAGAACATACGACATGGGGAGCAAATTTGCATAATAGCACAAGAGACCATCTTGACTGATGTTATCCTGCTTGCTGTCTGGAAGCCTGCACCTCCGTCTCTCTAATCCTGATCTTTCTCTGACCCATTGAAGCCACCAAATTTCAGGTTTTTATAACCACTCTTCCTGTTTCCTTCCTCTGGACTCCTTTAGCTTTTAAACTGTAGTTAGTGCTCTACACTCTTTTTCAGAGTTAAAATGAATGTCTTCTAATGCTGTCTAGCACTGACCCATTTCCAGCCATTTATTTTTACTATGAGACTTTGTCCTTGTAAGCATTTTCTTCCTAATGCCGAAACTACCTATGAGTGAAGTGTCTCGTGTGTGTGTGCATGTGTGCATGTATGCGTGTGTGCGTGCGTGCGTGTGTGTGTGTGTGTGTGTGTGTGTGTTTTGAAAAGCTACCATTGTCTGTAAGCTTCTTAAGCCACCATAATGATCTTTCATATTGGACCCTTTTATACTTCCTAAGTTTTATCTTCTAACCTTTGCCCCTTCATATTTTGTTCTAGTAATATAAAATTCCTTATTGGTTTCTGAATACATTATGGTGTCTTCTTGCTTAACACCCTAAACATGTATTTCACTTTCTTCTCCTGGGTAGTTCCTACAAATCAGTCAAAATTCAGGATAACTATCTCTTTAATTAGTGTTTGTTGAGCCTCTATACTAACCTGTTTCTCTTTTATGCACCCATTCCTCCATGCATGCCACTATAATAGTGCTTATCACACTACATATCAATTATATTTCACATGAATGTGTACCTCACATCCAATGTCTCAATGGGTCTATATATTATTTATCTTTGAATCTGCAGTATTTTTTTATGCAGTATTTTAAATAGTGTCTGCCCTGCAATACATCTGCTACATGGAATTTGAGTTCCATAATAACCCTTTGAAAAAGATATTAATATTCACATATGTTAGTCATAGGGATTAGGTTTAGAACAATTGCTGAGATTTACTGAGGCAGTAAGTAATGGAGCCAGAATTTAAATTTATTGAGTTGTCGGAAAAGCCATGACACATTTTTACAACAAAAAACATAGAAAAAATACATCATGACTTTTCCGACAACCCAATAGAACTGTTCCCAAAGCTAGTAGAGTTCCAATAAACTATAATGTCTCTAGAACACAAATTTGTATCAATCTGAACTTTCCTCTGTCTCTAAATTCATGTATAGACACACATAAATATATTCCTATACCATCTTCTAGTTAGTCACCATAAGAAGGAAGTCCTCTTAAGTCACATGTTATTCCATGCCAAAGACAAGGAAAACTTATCTAGATTAGTCAGATTTGAGGCCACTCTTTGAATTACATGTTACAAATGATGTAGAAAAAGTCTGAATAATCCAAACATATAGCAGTGTTTTTTTGGGCTTGGAAGTTGTGACCCCTAAAATTGTGGCCCCTCTTATGCCATTAAAGGGGAAAAATTCAAGTATCAGGAGTTGGGCTGTGGGAATCATAGAGAAAACAGATCTCATATTCAGATTTAAATAGCATAGTACTATATCTACCTTTAAAATACAATAGTCTTGCATATGTTTTAGCTTAGTTTCTTGGAATTCCATTTAGGGGTTTATGGCCAAAGCAAAGTATAAAATGCCTCTTTGTTATTTTTTGGTTACATTATACATACACTTCCCTTGGGAGCCTTGCAGAAAAGGATAGGGTATACATAAAAATCAGATAGTCACAAGTTTCTTGGACAAAACACTATTATATTATACCTTAATAGAACCTCATTATTTTATTATCCGAACAGAATGGTTCTTCCAATCCAGAGAGATTTACTTGTCTATTGTGGGAGAAGGATGGGCCACTGCTCAATGAATGACCTTGTCATGATGCCTGCATGTTCACGGGGCTACTGAGAAGAGGAAAGTAATGCTTTTCCTGCCTCGTATCAGGACTCTGGGGTTCTGACCAAAGAAAAAGAATAAGAACATAGTGAGTGAGTAGATCTGACCTCATAGATTCCACAACTTAAGTAAAATAGAGCAGCTCTGGCAATAATTGGCTTTCACTAAAAAACATACAAGGATTCTTTTTCATCTATGTGGACATTCAGGAAAATTGAACATTGTTTAACCACATTCAGATTGCTACTAATGTAGCAAAGTTAAAAATAAACCATTTTAAGTTAAACTGTCATAAAACATATATAATATATATATATATATATATACACACACACACATATATATCTCTTATGTTGGCAATACCTTACTCTTAAATAGTTTTAGTTAATATGAATCATGGGTTGGCAAGCCATTTTAAGCACTAAATGATTGCCTCACCTAAACAGCCATTTCTGTGGAGACAACTTAATTTGTTCCAAAGTCAACTAACTGGGAAACTATTCCCAAACAGGATTTGATGTGTTAGCCTCAGGCATACAACAAAAATAATTCTGAGGTCATCATAGACCCTGGCTTAGCACTTACTCTTTGAAGGCCTTTGTGAGGAGTGTGAATAGGAATCTAGTCTTGAAATTTGTCATAAACCTGTTTAAAAAATGAAAAATAAATCAACATTTCTGGAAAAACTAATTTCATTCTGTATATTTCAGACTAAAGTCTCTCAAGAAGAAAGAAAGAAAGAAAGAAAGAAAGAAAGAAAGAAAGAAAGAAAGAAAGAAAGAAAGAAAGAAAGAAAGAAAGAAAGAAAATAAAAGAAAGAAAGAAAGAGAGGGAAAGAAAGAAAGAGAAAGAAATAAAGATGAAGAAAGAAGAAAGCATAATAGAAAAAAGAAAACCATTTCAATAAAAACATCAGGGATTACATACAGGAAACCATTTATTCATTATGTATAAATGTTACAATTCTCTTTTTTCTCATCTAGTTGAGTGAGGTATGCTTCTGGTACTCTCACCACATGAGATAAGATTTATGTCATTGAATTAAGGACCTTTTAGATTTTGTTTAGACACTATTTTAGATAGCTGACATTGCATGATTTCATGTACACTTAAAAAACCTTTTCATTTAGAAATAATTTTAAAGTTATGAAAACTTACAAGAATAAGACTAGGGTAAACAGGACCAGGTTCAACTATTGTTAACATTTTATCCCGTTTGGTTGCTCACATAATCACACATACAAACACACACATAATATCTGTGAATCAGAGAGGACATTGTATTCATCCTACCACTTTCCATTATCTATTTTTTTAAAAATAGGAATGTTCTCTTACATAACCTGAGTATAATTATAAAATTCAGTAAATTTAAAATTGAAATGGCACTTTTAGCTAATATACTATTCATATTCCAATTTTGCCAACTGACTCAATAATGCTCTGAATAGAAATATTTCCCCCCTCCAGTACAGGACCCAGTATAGGATTAAATATTGTGTTTAGATATGTTAACCAAAAAATAAAAGGCCAAAGTAAGAGACAACAAGCATTTATTTGAGATCAAGAAGAATTGCAATTATGAGAAACATTTATTCAGGCAGAAACAAATAGAGTTCTGATTACACGGTGAAGGGAAGGAGTTTTTATGAGAAAGGGAAGGGAAATAATTACATGAATAGAGAGAAAAAATTTTCTATTGATGTTAATAATCCAAGGAAGGAATTTCTATAGGTGCAAATAAGCTAAATTATTCTTTAGCTATACATGCTTGTGCTAATTCTAAAGAATGTCTTTAATTTTCAGTCATGTAGTCAGAATGTCTGCTTTCCTGTTAACCTTGCAAGCAGTTGCTTTGGAATACAGTCCAGAGGTTATTTTGCCCAGTTCAAACATCCCCAAGGTTTGAGGAGTAAGGTGTGCAAGGTAGTTCCTCTGGGATGGCAGCTCCAACTCCATTTTGAAGCGGCTTTGTAGTATTTTTCACAGTTGTGGAGTTAGTCTTTAGTTTCCATTTGTCTGGAACAATTCTGCAGTCTTTCTTTGTCTTCTGATACTGATATTTGGAAGAATACTTTTAAAATATGAAAACCATCATTTTGGATTTGTCTGATGTATATTCATATTTGGTTCAGGTTATGCACTTCCAGACACAATACTATGTGAGTGATATAGTGTCATTCTTAGATTATCATATCTGGAGAAAGGCGCTATCCATATACTCCTCAGTGGTGATTTTTTATTTGAATCAGAGAGTCAAATGGTTGTTGATTTTTCTACTGATGGTTACATTTTATATTTTTGCTTACAATGAATAAGTAATCTGGTATTGACACTTTAGGGGAATACAAATATCTTCCTCTCCATCAAAATGCAACAATGGATGGTTCTTGGTTGAATCAGTCAACTATGATGACTGCAAAATGCTGGTTTTTCACCTCCAAAACTGTCACCATCTCCACTACTTGACACTGTATTATAAACAAAACCCCTGCATGCTTCCAATATTTTCCTGTTTAATAATTTACCACTATACGTAATTATTTTGGTGTTCAAATTGCCATACAAGTTGGCTCTTGAATCCTTGTGACATGCCCTATTGGTTTTGGGGAGCTTTCTTGCTTTCTGGCGTAGCTTCTCTTGTACTTGCTCTTTCCCAGCCCTGAAATCAACTGGTTATTTATCTTAGTAGTACTGGATGCATTTAGTGGGGAATGGACTAGAGACTAAGATCTGGGCTCTAGGTGTGCTCATTTAGATGTTTCTCCCCCAGGCCCTGTCAGGAGACACAGCAGACATATGTATATACACAGACCTAAGCGTAAATATATGTGAGCATATATATACACATGTAGACATAGTTTAAAAATCATAAGTTTATAACAATATCTTCAATTATAGTACATCTCAGCAGAGTCCTTTTTGCCTCCTCCTTTCCACATTTTTATGTTCTTTTTCCATGTAAAAATCCGAACTCCACACATTTATCAATGCTATAAAACATCTAAAATACATTCATAATTGATTTGTCTATATTTCCTCTTTAAAAAAAACAAATCTACTAAAATAGTTCTCCCCTGGATAGACAAAGACAGAATATACAGTCAAATTCTGTGTTCATAAGTTACTTGGGTTATTCCTTTATTTTGTTTTTCCTCTGCTTCAGTTGAATTATAATTTTAATTTGAAATATAGTGGGTACACTTGTACAAAAAGTTGTATTCAGAGAAGTGTCACTACTTCCACCCCATTCTCTTATAACTCATGCAGGTAATGCTATCAGGATATTTAATCAGAGAAACAGAACCACTGTTTTTTAGAGATTTGAGTAATTGTAAGAGCTGGTTAAACAGTGTAAAACAGGCTGTTTCTGATCTGTGCTGCAGGCGCAAGTCCACAGGACAGGCTGTAAGTGAGACAGATAGATATAAAATAGGAGCAACAAGGAAAAGCTAAACTCTGTGAGGCTGAGGTGGCATCCACATGGATGGAAAAGAACCCGAGTTGGTCTCTCCCTGCCTCCAAGAGTCCAGCTTTGATGACGGGGCTGTCATGCATTGGTATCCCGCAGGTACCCTGCATCACAGAGCTAAGTTCCTACTGAGCCCGGAGTTGGAGAAGCTACAGCAGAAGACCTTGGGGAAGTGGGCAAGTTGTTGGCCTAAGTGTTACTCCCCGCTCAGCCAGGAGCAGCAGGGTGAAAACATGTATCACATGCAAGGGACGTTCTATGTGTAAAAAATATAGCTACTTCTTTTTTTCATTTAAACTGATTTTTATTTTTCAGTTACAGTTGACACACAATATTATATTAGTTTGAAGTGTACAACATAGTGATTAGATATTTATATAACTTACAAAGTGATCACCCTAATAAATCTAGTACCCATCTGACACCATACATAGCTATTACAATATTCCTTATGCTGTGCTTTACATCCCCATGACTGTTTTGTAACTACCAATTTGTACTTAATCCATTCCCCTTTTTCACACAGCCCTCTAACCCCCTCCCAGCTGGCAACCATCAAAATGTTCTCCTGTATGTATGAGTTTGTTTCTGTTTTGTTTATTCATTTATTTTGTTCTTTAGATCCCACATATAAGTGAATCGTATGGCATTTGTCTTTCTTTGTATTACTTACTCAACTATATAGCTACTTCTTTGCTTCTGCCTTCCCAATTTGTTGGGAAAAGTCTCGTACAAGTCACATTATCTCAGACCTAATTATCAAAGAGAATTCTGAGAAATACAGTTCCAACTTAGCTAATAAGCCACCACAATCCATCCTTTGTCAACTTGGTATCCATATTTACCTCTTTGAACCATACTTAACTCCCAAAAACGACAGTAAAAAAAAGAAAAGAAAAAAGCTTTTGCCTTAACTTAATGCTATTGCCCCTTGAACAGCAAAAACATTCTAATACTCTCCACAAAATAGTTTCTCCATCTTTGAGTAATGTTTATTTATCTTCTAGCTGAGACACATTCTCCTTTGATATCTTGGGACTTTAATACCGAGATACGAGGTGAACAGATTTTAATGCATAGTATGTTAGATGATAGGGGAATGAAAGAAGAAAAAAATAAATTAGAAAACACATATCAAAATATGGAATAAGTACTCATAATTATTGCAGTCCTTGTCTCCAGCTGGTCAGGTGGTTGTAGCTGGTATTTATAACTTTCTTTTCCTAAAATGCATTCCTTATTCTCTGTTCTCAGCAAGTTACTCTGTGGGCCATAGTTTTTGACTGGTGGGGTTAACCAAAACTTCATTCCTAAAAAATCTGGAGTATTAGCAGTCCTGTTGATAGTGAGTTGTTCTACTTTCCATTGACTTCAATCACAAAATACAAGAACACTAAATGACTGCAGGGGTTACCCGCATTCCAGATATATCCCATTGAGTAAAATCAATCCGATTTCCATTTAATATTCAGTCTCAACCACTCTAGCCAAAATGAGTAACCCCTTTCTTTGCCTGTTGATTCACTAGCATCAAGACACCAAACTGGCCATGTGGCAGTCTCAGACTCCATTCTAATGGCACAATTGTTGGGTCCCCCAAGAAAGCATATTTTTCCCCTTGGGAACCAAGATATCAAGTCTAGCAGAACCTAAAGTTACCCAATGGGACGCCAAATATTTATTCACTTGCAGTAGTGAATAAATAGAGAGAAAAGACACACCCAGTTTCACCCCTTAATTCTCAGACCTTAAACCTTGGCTATAGAAGAAACCATACAATATATTGGTTACTGATTTAGACATTTCCTGGAGAATATTGTAAGGCCCTGAACTGACGTCACAAGTATAAAAATGTGTTATCGAGAGGTGTTGCCTCCTAACCAGTAGGAGTTGCTGAAAGGTGTTGCCATTACTAGAATTGAGTCTTAAAAAGTTGTAATTCTATTTTTTTTCAGGAGGGACAATATTAACATGTTTCTAAAAGTGAAAAGAATATAAAAAGTTATACCCCAAAACACATCCTTACCTCCCACACCCCTTCCATCCTCCTCCATCTACTGAAGGAACAAATTTTATCATTTATTGATATACTTCCCGAGTTTCTTTATGGAAAGATAAGTAGACAAAGTATTTTATTTTTTACATAAAGGGTAATACATTAGATATGTGCTTTGCACTTTGTTTTTGACACTTAATATCTCCTTAACAGATCATAGAGATCAGCCTTTTCTTTTCCTTTCTTTCATTTTTCTAACAGCATCATAGTATGACATTGTGTGTGGGTGCCATTGTTTATTTAACTAATTTCCTACTATCAGGAATTTAAGTAGCTTCTGATTCTTTTGCAGTTATAAAAAAAACATTACAGTGAATAACCTTTATGAATATAAATTTTAATGTTGTTACAGGTGCACTTTCAGGGTCAATTCCTAGAAGTAGGATCACTGGGTTGAAGGACAAATGCATATGTAACTGTCTTAGATATTGCCAGATTCCCTTCCACTGAGGTTGAATCACTTTGCATTTTCTGAATTCTCACTAGCAATGCATGTATGAGAGTGGCTGTTTTCCCACAGCCTTGCCAAAATGTGTATTGTTAAGCTTTGAAATTTTTGCCAGGTTTTTAAGTGAAGAATTGTAACTCTGAGTGATTTTATTTTGTATTTTTCTTATTAGGAATAAAGTTGAACATCTTTTTATGTTTAATCTTTTATGTTAAACTTTATGCTAAGTAATATATGTGTGCGGATAAATTGTTTGTTAATGTATTTTATTCATTTTTTTTCTATAACATTCTTGGGATTTTCCGCTCAATTGTTAAAAGTTCTTCATATATTAGGAATATTAGATTGTTACCTATATGTTTAAAATATTTTCTCCCACTTTGTCATCTGTCTTTTGACTTTCCTTACGTTTTTTTGTTTTTATTGTGGTAAAAAATGGTATTTTTTTTGCCATGATTTAAAAAAAAATCTTGTCAAATGTGTCAATCTCATTACATCTGGATTTTTAGTCATAGTTAAAAAAAACCTTTCCATATATGCAGCTTTAATAGGAATCCATCCTTATGTTCTTGTAACAATTAAATAGATTTTTTATATTTAGATATCTGATTTATTTGTAGTTTATTGCTGTATTTGTGATAATTGATCTAATTTTATCTTTTTTTTCAGAATAGCCAAACAGTTGAATCAACACTATTTATTAAAAACAAACAAAACACACTTCATTCCATTGATTCTAAATTTCACTTTTCTCATATGCCAGATTTTTCTGAGTAGTTTTATTTATTTTTGCAATTTCTAATATGTTTCATAAATGTTTCTGTCTTTTCATGTGCCAGTACACACATCTAAAAACAATTTTTTTTATTAAACTTTATTGTGGTGACAATTGTTAGTAAAGTTACATGGGATTCAGGTGTACAATTCAGTAGTACATCATCTATATATCACATTGTGTGCTCACCACTCAGAATCAGCTCTTCCATCACCATATATTTGATCCCTTTTACTCTCATCTACCACCCCCTCCCCCCTTACCCTCTGGTAACCACTAAACTATTGTCTGTGTCTATGGATTTTTGTTTCTTCATTTGTCTGTCTTGTTCCTTTGATGTTTTCAGTTTTATACACCATATATCAGGGAAATCATATGGTTCTCTGCATCTTCTGTCTGACTTGTTTCGCTTAGCATAATAATCTCAAGATTCATCCATATTGTCACAAATGGCATTGTTTCATCTTTTCTTATGGCAGGATAGTATTCCATTGTGTATATATACCATATCTTCTTTATCTTATCATCTGTCGAAGAACACTTTGGTTATTTCTATGTCTTAGCCACTACTAATAAAGCTGCAATGAACATAGGAGCACATATATCTTTATGGATCAATGTTTTCAGATTTTTTGGGTAGATACCCAGGAGAGGGATTGCTGGGTCATATCCTCACACCAGTTAGAATGGCTATCATCAACAAGACAAATAATAACAAGTGTTGGAGAGGCTGTGGGGAAAAAGGACCCCTCATACACTGCTGGTAGGAAAGCAGATTGGTGCAGCTGCTATGGAAGGCAGGGTGGAGGTCCCACACTCTTTTAATTATAGCACCTTTATAATTTGTTTTCTTTTATTGTAGAACTAATTTCTCACCTCTCCCCTATGGCTTTCTTTTCCAGTGTTTTCTTGGCTATTATTGTGTAGCAACTGTTCTACCTCCATTAAAACAAACAAACAACAACAACTTCTTGGTATTTTTATTGGGATAGTTTCATGTTTATAAATTAACTTAGGGATGCCTAAAACCTTGATGATATTGAGATGTCTTAACCAAACACAAGGGATATCTTTCCATTTATTTAGATCTACTTTTCTATCTTTCAAGAGTGTTTTAAAGTTTTCCTCAGATTTTATTATTTTTTTTTCAATTTACTCTGGAGTATTTATCTTTTGTTTGTTGCTATTTCAAATACAACTTTTAATTGAACAAATAATGGCCATTTACCTATCAGTAGAATACAGAGGGATTAGATACGAGGTCTGACAATTAAGTTTGTAAACTTGTTGCAACAATGTTCCTAAACTTTTTTGATATCAGAGGGATTATTCATTTTGAATTTGTACCAACTGGACAAATAGTTAACCAAGTTTACTATTTGGAAGTGCTGAAAAGGCTGCATGAAACAGAGGAAAACAACCTGAACTTTTCACCAACAATTCATGTCTCTTGTATCATAACAACGCACCAGCTCACACGGCACTGTCTCTGAGGGAATTTTTAGCCAGTAAACAAATAACTGTATTGGAACACCCTCCCAACTCACCTGATCTGGCCCCCAGTGACTTCTTTCTTTACTCAAAAATAAATGAAATATTGAAAGGAAGACATTTTGGTGACATTCAGGACATCTAAGGGTAATACAAGACAGCTCTGATGGCCATTCCAAAAAAAGAGTTCCAAAATTGCTTTGAAGGGTCGACTAAGCACTGGCATCAGTGCATAGCTTCTCAAGAGGAATACTTTGAAGGTGACCATAATGATATTCAGCAATGAGGTATGTAGCATTTTTTCTAGGATGAGTTCGTGAACATAATTGTCAGACCCTGTATGTTTATATGTTTATTGTGTTGTTGTTGTTTTTTTACTCCAATTAGCTCTTCTTGTAAAAAAAAATATATATACACACACACACACACACACACACACACACACACACACACACACACACCAAACAAGTTTCAGTATGGAAAAGACTAAAGAGATAGTTCTGCTGCTTAGAAAACAAGTTTTCTCAAAATCTCATAATGTATTAGAATGTCTGTTAATATAGAGCATGATTGATACTGTGGATGGAAAAGGGGCCACAGGTTAAACCTGACAAGCTCAGGAAACTGAAAATAACGAAATAAGATGGCATGAGCATAAAAAAAAATTCATAACTAAGTGGGCCATGGTAGGAAGTCACACAATAACTTCCTTCATTAAGTTAATCTGTGCCTTTTCAGTGGGCATGCTTCTTGTCTTTTTGTACCTAAAATAACATCTTTAATCTTTTTTCCGGACCAGAGCTGGAAACTGCAAAATCCTCATTATCATGCTTGTTCTCCTGATTACCATCTCTATGTGCTGTAAACAGCGAACTGTTAGCTATCTTGCACCCACCTATGTAAAAAAAAGTACCTCTCTCCAATTTACTTTTACCCAATCCCAGAGATTTCTCCGCTTTGCTTTCTCCCACCCCTTAATCTATCATCAATAGATTTCATGTAACCTTTCTCCTTTGATTTTATGTATCAAATAAACTGTAAAACTGCCATTCTTCAGAGCATTTTCTCAATCTGTTGAGATTTTTGCTTCCCAGCAATTGTTGTCAGTCAGTTTGACTCAAACAAACTCTTATAAGTTTTCTCTTAGGCTGGATGTTTTTTTGTCATCAATACCATCTGCATCTGTACTGGGACTGAGCACTCTCTAAACCTTACTATCCTCATATGTAAAGTGGATATACCAATATATTTTTAGGGTATTTTAAGAAGTACAGTTATTCTAAGCCAAGGATTAAACTATAGGAGACATTTAATTAATGTTTGTGATTCTGATTATTCAGGTGTGTATGATTGATGGGAGAGAGAAAATTGCTTTCTAGAAAACACCTATTTTACCTATTCATCAGACAATAACATGTGCTATTTAGGAAAGGGTCTGTTCATAGAGATATTGGAAGATGCATGTCGTGTGTTTTTCTCCTGGCACCTGTTCTTTATGGTGCAGATAATGAAGCAAAGATAAAAATATGACATAGATTGGGGTAACTCATATACCTATTCTCTTGGGAAGAGATTCCCACATGTAAAAGCCATAATTTTGGGATGACTAAGGCAGCCGTAAAATTCCCCTCAGCTTCATTACATTTTAGGCAGGTTTCTTTCTAAAGATTGGTTCCTGACCTCCTTTTGATTAGAGCATTTATTTCAGAAAACTTACAATTGTAAGTTCTTTTCTCAGAACTTTGGAGATGTAAATGTTCTCCCCACCTCCTGCCAGTTTTAATACCCAGTATGTCCTTTTTAAGGACCCATTCTTTTGAAATGTAATCATCACAAAAGATAGCACCCTCATTTCTCAGTGTTTGTGGGAGAATAAGACCTTAACTTTGATAAACGCCAATTAGCAAACACAGATGGCCTAAGCACACTGACCAATGTCCCTCCCCACCCCAAAGTCCTCCATTAATTTCCCACCAGCTCACAGTGCTTACAAACTCTCCTGTGTTTGACTCAGGGGAGTTGGGCTTAATCTTTGTTCCCTATTGCAATAGTCTCGAATAAAGTCCTCCTTGTCTGTTAACTCTTTCGAGTTCAATTTTTTTTTTGACAGGGTGTTTAAGAATCATCTTGGGGTGTGAATACACAATTTAACTTTATTGACGAGAAGCTAAGGCATATGATCCCCTTTGAGAACAATAAGGCATTTATAAATAGCCTTTTGGGGTAGCATTCATTTTTAATCGATATGTAATAACTGATTTGGGGTTCATGTTCATAATAAACAAGAGCCCCTGACTATTTGGGCATAAATATTCTTACATTTTCTATGACAAAGGAGAAGAGTTTGGCGGAAATAGCAAATCATACTTAGTAGGAATCTATCTTTCATTCACAGCTTCATTTATTCAGAATTTATTGTAATTTGCTTTTAAATTGTCATCCTAAATTTAAACAACTTTTTTTGGTTGTACTAACACATTTCTGTGCCCAAGAAATAGCTCTTCAGCTAGGCTTCAGTATAAATTCCTCTTTTGTTTTTACTTTGCAGTTTCTTCTTTGGTTTGTCTATTTAATCAGGCCAATTTTCATATTTACACAAAATTATTTTACTTTCCTGTCAGTGTCCAGTTTTGCACATACTAATATCTTTCAGTTATCTGTCAGGTATCAGAGATATAATGTTGATAAAGATACAATTTCTGTACCGAAATGTCATAAAACCTAGATGGGAGACCGATAAGTAAACAGGCAATAATATAGTAGGTTTAATAGTTATTTTATACTGACTACAGAAAAGCATGCAATGAACAAATAATTCCAATCCAGCCTTGATACTGATAATGACAGAAGTAGTGGATGCATTTGCGGTTTGGGGGAGAAAACGTGTCTCAAATGGATTTCATGTGACATAAGTGTGAACAATGAGGATCTTGGTACAAGGTATTGGAGAAAGTGCTGGAAAGGTGGGCAAGAAGTTATCATGTTAGGCAGTATGAACTTGATTTTGGTTGTGAAAGAGATGTTGAGGCATTTTGTAGTTGGAAGCTATTGACAATCCAATTTGAGATTTAGAAGAAAAGTTGGTTTTAGTATAGAAAACAGTTTGGGAGTTATATTAGAGTTTTTGCAAAATTATCAATGTGCTTCCTTCATAATCATAACATAATTTAGTCATTGGCAAAATATATTACTGTGGCTACATAACACTAACATAACCCTTAGGAAATGGATATGTTTGACATACTAAAACTAATATTGTTATCTTGTTATTGTTGTTATATATGATTATATTGTTATTTATAAGTAATAGTCTCAAAAATTATAAAGATCTTCCAGACAACATTTATTTATTTATTTATTTATTTATTTATTTATTTACTTATTTATTTTATTTATTTTCAGTGACACAACCAATACATCCTTTATTTCACTGACAGGAACCATAAAGAGCATATTATAGATCTCTAAGGATACAGATGAAGGCCCCCCCCCCCCATGAATAATCAGTGGGAAGTTCACAGTCCATCAGAGGGAATTAAGTCAAATAATAGCAAGACATCTGGCAGGGACTGAGCACTTGAGCTGGCTGGCAAGTGGGCATCTACCCTCAAAACTTGCTGGAAATGAGCACCTTGGCATATAGTGTCATGAGGCATAGCAAGGAAGTGGTGGCACAGGAGGACTCAGTTGAGGACCATGCTGAGGACAGGAACCGTGATTGCACTCAGTGTCACAGGCCTGGAACAGCCGGTGCCTGGCACACAGTCAGCATGCAAAAAAAAAAAAAAAAAAAGAAAGAAAGAAAAGAAAAAATGACTTGTAGTCCTGAGCCTGAATCTTAGGAGCCACGAGAGGCAGGAATGGACAAAGTCAATCAAAATAGCAAAAAGTAGCAAGCCACATCAAGGGAAGAAGACTTGTAGGGAGTGGAGTGAAGGGCCTGGATTTGATAGGACCAGCAACCTTGGCCAAGTCCAGATGTGGGGAGGTGTGTGAGAGAGACAGATACGTTGTGGTGAGATGGCTGCTGAGTTGCTATAGCCAAGCCAAGAATTCGAGAAAAGAAAGCAGGAAGTATGAGAAATGGGTCCTGCTTAGTAGGCTGAAAGCTGACAGAAAAGGAACTGGACAATAGCAGAAGGACAGGTAGTGAGTGAGCTCATGGTAGATTGGAATAGCTCTGAATCTTGACGGGAGAGGCTATGATGGAAGGAACAGGATGGAGATTGGGAAGAACCAACAGCCTCAGGAAGGGGTGGCATCTCCCAGGCAAAATGATACAAAATACCAAACCAAACCAATCAAACTGAGAAAGAAGTGGGAGCGAAGAGTGGAGGAAGAGCTCCACTTATTGGGAAAATGGAGACAGTGACAGGAAAGGACAGAGGGAGGGAGCCTGAGACCTGGGTAGAAGAAAGCTGCAGCCAAGCGGCTCTGCCTTAGGGCAGAGGGCCGATCACCTTCTGCAAAGAGACAGGTTCGCTCTAACCTTTTGGCCTTGGAAAGCCCCACAGGCCTGGTGGATTTGCAACTTCCAGTTTAGTCTGTCTTTGTGAGTGTTGCAAAGAGAGGAGCTGGAGGAGGTAACGGGGCCTGAGCCTGCAAGCCAGATCCATTCCCAAAGCCCGAATTAGACAGTATCTTCAAAGTAGGACAATGTGTTTTTGACATAGGTGCCATGGCTTAATTGGCTATAACTTCTATCTAATCACAAGTATGGGCTCAAATATCACTTGAGTCACATCTTACTGAATGAGCCTGGTCCCTTCTTGTGTTGTGGGGGCTCCCCGATGCTCCTGCTGGCCTTGCTCACAGGGTAAAGCCAACTCATTTTAAAAGATAAAAGTTACTAAGAGATAAATATATCAGTGACATTCCCAAAGTTACAAAGTACTTTATAATAACAATGCACTATATTTGCATTGCTAGGGTGACTTTAGCCCTCAAATTGAAAGTCAAGCCTATTTCACTCACAAATCTTTTTCCAAGTGGAATTTTATTAATGGAAATTGAAAAAGGTATTTTGTTTCATGTTATAACACAGAGAAAGTGAATGTTGATCAATGAGACAATTCATAATTCAGTCTAGAACTTGGGTTAAAGAGGGATGATGTGGCTATGACAAGATGACCCCTTGTATATTTTCAGCAACCTTGGGGAGAGCTTTGGACTTTTCAGCATCAGACTATTTGATCAAGCATTATACTATTTCCTTTCTAATCTTAAGGGCCCCTTCCCAAAACGAGATCTGTCTTACATTATATAATACTTCTTAATTTTATTCCTTTCAAGTAGTGAAATATCGATCCTTACAGCAATCCTCTTATAAAGTTGGGGCAATATTTTTGTTGCTTTATAAAATTAATCTTCATTTCTTGAAAAAACAGAAAAAAACCATTTTATTGAGCGATGGATCTGAGTCCAAAATTCATATATTATTTTTCAGTCTAGTGCTTTAAGCTATTGTCACACTGTATTTATTGCCTCTCCCTTAAAATAATTTAGCTCCATATGAGTGTACACAAAATTTAGATGCAATAACATTTCTGATTGTCTTTTACTGCATTGAAAGTACATCTATCCAACAAAGGGGTTTACGGTTGGAAATAAGTTCATAATCTATTTGCGTGCTAGGTATTTCACTGGGCTGCTTCAATCCACCCTCACGCTCTCTCTATGCTCCGCTGTAGTCTGTGAAGCTGATCCCTAGAGCTTGTTTAATGATTCCCTCATCCTCTGGCTTCCTATCGGTGTCCATCCGTGGGACACAATGGCAGAAGATTTGAAGACTGGATGTGTATTCTCCTGGAAATCTTTTCCTGAGTAACCGTGAGCTAGTTGCAGCTCTCTGGGTGACTACTCCAGGCTCCGGAAACTGCTCTGCCCTCTCAGCACTAGGGGGAGTTTGGCTCCCTGATGTTGCTAATCTAAGTGTCTTCATTTTCCTGAGCTCTGTCCTTTATTTAAGTCTTTTCAACTGACCTAGTTTAACATGCCTGTTTGGAATTGTCATTTTATTGGAAGGACATGTGAAAAAATGCTGTATTAGTGTCAAGAATGTGTTAATAGGAGGCAGCATGGGTAGTGCTTAAGAGGACAGCCTCTGGAACCAGCAGCCTCATTTCCAGTTTGGCCCGCCTTCCTGCTGTGAGTGATGTTGAGTACATTTATCAACACACTTGTTCTTCAGTTTTCTTATTAGTAAATGAAATACATATATACACACACACACACACACATACTCATACACAAATTACGACGGTATATATATATATATATATATATATATATATATATATATATATATATATATGAAACATATTGAAAACCATAAATGTGCGCTACATGTAACAATATTTTTTAGTGGTCACTTTAAAACGAGTGAAAGAAACAGGTAAAACAAATTTCAAAACTATGATTACTTAGTGCATTCAAAATGTTATTATTTCCATGTGTAATTAGTATTAAAGACAATGATGTATTTTACATTTTTATGCAGAAAAAATGTATTAAAAACTCTAGTGTGTATCCTACAGTTACAGCATATCTCAATTTGGACTAGCCACATTTCAAAAGCTCAAGGGGCACACATAGCTGGTGGCTCCCTTATTAAACAACATACCGTAGCTTTAGTAGTTCTTCTAACCTACACCTATTTAAACAACTTACTGGAACCAATCTGTATTCTTTTCTACTAACTAAAATATGCTTCTAGAATACTGAGTGTCCAGCATACGAGGCAGTCTTCTTATACCTCCAGGGACATCTGCTGCCACCAGTTGAATTGTATGTTTACTAAGAATCAATTGTCTTTTTTTCCAGACTGGTTTATATCTGTTATATTTTTCATTATAATAATTTAATTAATTAATTGTTTAGAAACCTATGAAATAGCGTGAAATAGAGTTTTGTATGAAAATTAGGTTAAGTGCTTAAGAAATAATGAAGGTAAGACACTAAAATATGTATATTTTTGAGTTAGATAATGCAGAGGCAACTGAAAGACTGAGGGAAAATTAGCAAAAGCCAGAGGACTTTGCATTTAGGCCACTGTGAGAGGGTTAGTTCCTGCTCTACCTAAAGAAAATGAACTTGGATATCATAAATGATCTTACAGTTGTTCTTAATGAAAAGTTAAAATGCAGAATTCTAATATAGGATTATGTAGTGAGAAAAAATTTGTATATTATATTAACAACTGTTAAAATATGTTTTACTTTTATATGTATAAAGTTTAAAATCAAATACTTAAATTTTGCCTATATAATTTTAATGATTCTTCATTACAGCCAATATTTTTGATTAACTGTCCATAGTTCTGCTATTGCAAGCCCCATGAGGGTAGGTGTCACATTTATTTTGTTTGCAACTGTATTCTCACTACTAGAATGGTGTTTAGCTCAAAGTGGATACTCAACAAATGTTTGTTGACAGATTGACTGACTCATTCTTTCCATATGGCACCTCCTACTATGTAAGCCTTTGATTTTTCAGTTTATCGTCGGCTGTCACATTTTTAAAAACATGATATTGTTTTATTTACAACAGACATAATTTTATGGCCTTTTATCCTAAGCAAAACATTATTCTAGTCATCCAGCAGAAGAAAACTCATACAAAATTTAACTCAGTAAATTTAGACCTGATGTTCTATTAGAACAATGCTTTGCTGAGGAAAATGGAAACGAGTAAATAAAATTAAGTTTATGTTATCCTGACAAGGTCAAAAGAACTTGGTTTTCATGTGCTTCTGGGGAGCTATGAATAAATATCCAACAAGCCTCATCTGGATTCGCAATCTGCTCATCACAACACGCAAATTTATCTTCTTCTTAAGCATCCATCACTATTAACAGACATTGACTATGGTTATACACATAAACCCAATTTGGAAAACTCACTGAAATTAAGCATACAAATGGTAGGTAGATAGTTGTTGAGTTTCCTCCCTCTGCCCTACACTGATGGTATAGATTTAGTCACAGTGTAGCTAAAGAGGTGAAATATATTTAAGTTAGAACTAGGATCCTTCCTGAGGGACTTGTCAAAACAAGTAAGCCCTCACTTAACATTGTCCATAGTTTTTTTGCAACTGCAACATATAAGGAAATCCACTTCAATTTTGCCACAGGCTAATCGATATGAACAAGAGTTAAGTTCCTTCGGCATATTTCTGGTCACAAAAACATTACAAAACTTCTTTTTTTGTTTAGCAGAGTCATCCTGCCACCTGTTGGCAGCTCAGCTCAGGAATCGAACCAGTGACCCTGTTGCTCAAGCTCGCACTCTTGAGCGAGCTCATAACCAAGTGAGCCACTTGGCAGGCCCAACAAAACTTCTTAATAAAGACCTAAAACACTTCCAGTATTAAACATTGAAGTAAGTGTGAACTGTATATACATTTAATGAAGATTAATAAAAACAAGTAAAATAATTATTTTCCAGTCCACTTATCCAGTTCAGGGTTGAGGCAGGAGCTAATCATGGTAGCTCAGGATGGAAGGTGGGAACCCATACTGGACAGGACAGCCTTCCATCACAGGATGTGCATACACACACACACACACACACACACACACACACACACACTCAGAGTAGGACAATTTAGACATGCCAATTAACCTAATGTGCACATCTTTAGGATGTCAAAGGAAACTGGAGTACCTGAGAAGACTCATGCAAACATGGGGAGAACATGTAAACTCCATACAGACAGTGGCCCCAACAGGTAATCAATTTTTTTTTTCTCATCAACCTTATAATGAGACAATGTTGATCGAAATGACATTATTCGAGGACCTGCTGTATACTTATATTTTTTCATAGTTCTCCAAACTTATATTAATGTAAACTTTTTAATTAAAGTATTATATACATTAAAATGCATAGATCATCAGTGTACAACTTGATGAATTCAATCAGCATTCCGATCAAGATACAGAATATTACCAGTAATCTGAAGCCCTCCTTGTGTCTTCTTCCAGTCACTGCCTGCCCTAATAGTATTTAATATCTTAATGTGATCATTTTTACTTATACATGAACTTCACATAAATGGTATAGCTCAGAATGTACTCTGCTATGTTTAGGTTCTTCCACCTAATAAATATTTTTATTGTTACAAACTCCCATTTATAAAATAAGTAAGTCATGGGATGCAACATACAGCATTGTAACTATAGTTAATAATACTGGACTGCGTACTTGAAAGTAGCTAGGAGAGTGGATCTCGAAAGCTCTCATAACGAGAAAAAAAATCTGTAACTATGTATGGTGATGGATGTTAACTGGATTTATTGTGATCATTTTGCAATATATACAAATATCAAAGCATTACATCGTAATACACCTGAAACTAATGTAATATGTCAATTATACCGCAATCAGAAAAAAAGTTAAAAAAACACTTCAGTAGCCGTGTATGGCAAGCAAACCCCTTTGTAGACAAGCCAATTCAGAATCTGTCTCTCTGTGTTCAGGATTACATCCTGTTTATTTTATTTAAAAATTAAGTAGATAAATAACTGTTTTTTGGATTCACACATCTATGTTGCAGTTTGTTTATTCTCATTGGTTTATGGTATTCCGTTGTACAAATATGCCACAGTTTTTAATCCATTCTACTGCTGATGGATATTTCAATTGTTCTCAGGGTTGGGCTATTATGAATAGTGCTGCTCCAAAGATCCGCATACTTGTTGTTTGGTAACCTAAGAACACATAACTGCTGACTATACAGCTGGGAGTGGAAATTCTAGGTCATGAGGTCTGCAGGTGGTAAGCTATAATCGATACTGCAGTACGTCTCTTCTGGATTGAGTTACTTGACAAAAAACAAAAGGCAAAGGAGATTTGGGACTTAGAAACCTCGACTGGTTGGTTATATTAGAGGATATTTATTTATATGTTAGTCTTTAAGTGGTTTCCTTAGGAGATTTCTTCTTTTGAAATGGGAAAAAATCTGTTGGCTAATAAATAATTATCATCTATTATGTGGATTTTTGGCTTGTTTTTGTCGTTTTAATGCTATTTTAATTATCCACAATTTTAGTAGCATGTTTATTTATAATAATTCTGGTTTATAGTAGAAATATATAATATTTATGAATATAAGTCAATTTATCAGTGTATGTGGACTTAGCATGCCTGAATGGAATTAGAAATGACTTACATTTGCATGTTTGAAGTCAAAGATACCATTTTGTAAAATTTACATTATACTGTTTAGAATGGAGTTTCTCAGTTCAGAAAACCCCATGAAATATTTGTTCAGCTTTGTTTCTTTGTATACATAGACTTTTACTCTCAATAATATTTTTTAAAAATTATTGTATAAATTGTATAAATGGAGGATGAGGAAATAGTTTCAATCTCATTTTACAAGGCCAGTGTCATCCAATACCAAAACCAGACAAGGACATTATAAGACAAGAAAATATCATACATATAGCAATTTCCTCATATATATGTAACTTAGTAGTAGTTCTTAAGAATATTTTAAGTCTTTGCTGTGTACTCAATCTTGTCTTGATACAAAACCGTAAGCAGATTGTAAAGTTTATTTATAGTACTTTTCTATGTTATGAATTATATCAGAAACAACCATTCTAAAGTTTATAATGTCTCTCAGGATATAGGCAATATTGAAGCTTCCAAATTTCAATCTGTTTCAGAGGAGAAAGCAGCTAATCACGTCTCCAAATTGCTTTCTTCACATTCTTCCCTTTCACATTCTACATAGTCCAGGTTTGTTCACACTAAATGCCTCCAGAACAAGGAGAACATTTGATTTCTTTATGTTACAGAAGCTAACATACCTCTTGAGTCAATACAAACAGGTCTAAACTTAACTGAATTAAAGCTTCTTCTTTCTAAGCTTAATCATCAAAATTATCTACTTATCAAATCTATGGAATATTTATCTGGTGTCTTTGACCTTGCAGTAAACCCTTCTTTCCTTGAAACTAAATTCCTTCAGTGGTTTTCGAGTTCCATTTCTGTATTAATTGCATACTCTCTGTGTCTAAAGTTGTGTATTACATTTCTCAGCCACCACACTCCCTCTATTCAAATATTTTTTAGCATTTTGTTCTTAGTGTTCTCTCTTTTTTTTTTTTTTGCTTTTGATGTGTGGCATCAACTATCGTGTTTCAAAACTGTATATCTGACTTAGCCCTTTTTCCTAAGAAATATGTTTTAGCCCCATTTTTTCTAATTGTCTACATAATTACCTGCAAATCCTACCTCTACTTCAAATTCAATTTAGTGTCATATTTTCTGTTGCAAACTGTATTTTCCTTTTGTATATCTTATTTTGGCTAACAGTACCCATGTTGCCTATGATAGAAATTTGTAAATTGTCTTAAATATTTATTAATGCATTCTCCTTGATTTGTCTACATTCCGCCAAACACCAAAAGTATTACAAAGTATTTCTTTCTCCAATCCCCAGTTTATTGCTAATGTATTTCATGCACACATAATATTTTCTATGTAGTGTTGCAATTGTGGGGGTTTTTGGGTTTTTTAAAAGATTTTATTGGGAAATTGGGGGAGTGAACAGCATTGGGGAATTGGGGAAGGGGAACAGACAAGTTGCTGTCCTTTTGTTCTTCAGTCTAGTTGTGGAGGATGTCACTTCACTGGCCCATGTTGGTATTATCATTGAGCTCTTCCCAGGTGAGGCAGATAGGTCACCAGTCATTGGAAGGCTGCTCACGCCGGCTGCCAGCCACTCACTGTAGCTAACGGCAGCCCACTGCAGCCTATGCTGTTGCCAGCGACTCACAGGAGCCCAGCTCCAGGTGGAGCTGTTGTTCACCATCTTAGCTGTAGAGGGTGCAGCATCACTGGCCCATGTGGGATCCAAACCGGTGGCCCTGCTGCTCAGAGCTCATGTTCCCAAGCCAACTCTTAACCAACAAGCCACCCGGCAGACCCTGTAATTATGTTTTTACTGTTGTGGGAGAATTCAACTTTTAGTTCCTCTACGTGCCAAGCATCATATGTGGGCTTCCCTAATAATCAAGTAGGATTATGCACTTAACAAACATGGATTATGCATGTTATTCTACTTAATTAGTTTATGAAAATGATTAGAACATGCTATCTGTGTCCTCAAGAAACCCACACTTTCAAGGGAGACACAGTTGCAAATAATTCTGAGGCTACTATGAGTTGAAACAAGAATGGTAGGATATTAAAAGGGCTATTCATTTTTCTCAACTAACTATTCAGGAAGTCTTCTCGGTATCATTCTAAGCACTTGGGATACAGGACCGAGCTGCACAAAAAGATTTCAGTGCTCATGAGTTTTATCTTTAATGACAGAGGATGGAGTGGTCAAGGAAGTCTTCATGGGGAGATGACACAGAAAGTGAGTTTTAAAATCACTATTTCTGAGGGTAAGGATTGAATATTCATATTTTGATAAAATATTCAAAGGTGAATGTGATATACATGGTTAGAAATCACTGGCACTATTCTCTGCTGCTTAGATAAACTTCCAGCAAAACAGTTTACGCATTCACGACTGGACATATGCTGATCCCGATGGAGGTAGAGATTCCCCATTCTAAAGTCTTCTTCTCTACCAAAAAACTTTGAATTCTCCTCAAGCAGCTTTCATTTCTTATTTCAGTCAACCACTCAAGTAATCGACAAATATTTCTTTCTTTCTACAACTTACCTTAGAAAATAAAGAAAGCCTGCTCTTAGCAATTGATATTTTAGGTAGAATTTCAAGGATGAGTTAGTAGTACTTGGTTAAGAGGAAGAGTGTGATGGGAATTCCATGCTGTTCATTAGGGAGTGTGGCTTTAGGGCGATGGCATGCTCAAGGAATTGAAGCAAGGGTAGTAGGATAGGAGTACAAAGAATAATCAGCCTCTTCAACAGATTTAAGTTTCTTACATTCAGACTCCATAGACAAAATTGTTTTCATTGACATAGTCCCAGAATACGCCAGCATGCCCGATATAGAGTAGGATCTTAATGTACGTATATTTGTTCAATAAACTAATATATATGATAACAAATTGAAATCTACCCCTAAGTAATAGTAGTTCGGTTTAATATTTAACGTCATGGTGTTTCTCAAAAATATTTTATCAGACTTTACCTTCAGAGCCACGATTAAGAGGTGCCTATTCTTGATAATGTTTGCACTTTAGAAAGTTGTTAGCTGTAGTAGGAACACCTGTCTCCAGGAAAAAAACAGAAACAGATAGAATAGTTCTCTAGGTCTTTTTATCAGCAATTCCCTTAGGCTACCTGGATTTCAAAGGCACTCAGTGCCTGAGGAATTGCTGTGATGGCTATTTCATCGGAAAATATTTGCGCTGTTACCGAGGACTTTAACTCTAAATACAGATGTAAACAATAGAAACTTCAGAAAATGTTAGAGCCAGGGAGACAGTATTTTGTGTCTCATAAATGACTGTTTTCTTGACTCCACAATGCAGTGCCTAGTAGGTTTGCTCATTCTTTGGGTGAGATAGTACGAAGCAGTGAGAGGTAAATGGGATATCTCAAAAGTAGGTTTTGAACTTTTTACTCCAGCACTTAACACTAACTGACCTCGAGCAATTTGTCGGCCTCATCATTGAAGTACTAAGCACTTGTGGGAAAGAGATCATATACCCCAAATAAGCATAGCTCTTTTTGTTTTTGTTTTTGTTTTTTTTTATTGGGGAATTGGGGGAAGGGGAACAGACAAGTTGCTGTCCTTTTGTTCTTCAGTCTAGTTGTGGAGGAT
>NW_017732595.1:67263-73695 GCF_001890085.2 Hipposideros armiger
GACTAATGGGTCAGAGGCTAATGCAGGGGGGGTGGTCTAAGAATCGGCTGTAAGGCGACACATATGTTTTTAATTTGTAAGTTTCAACATCATTTCTTAAATATGCCTTTATGTCATATATCTGTGAGAATTTCAACCATTGTCTAATTATTGTTGTAGTATAATAGGATGTAATGTCTAATCAATCTTCACCATCACTGCTACCTAAACAATCCTCCCTCCCTATACAAAAGAAGAAACAATAGGCCCAATTAGCATAATGCTTTAATGTAGTCATGCTGAGCAACATGATTCACAGATTATCAAGTTTGTTAAAGATAATGGTGCACCAATTTATAATGAGTGCTGTGTTACATTGTTTGAGGGAGGGGGAGAAAAGAAAGAAAAGCAGATGTTTCCAAGGAATTTAGAAGAGTTTAAACAACAAAACAAAGAGAAATAATAATTATTAAGGTAGTGTCAAAAACAATTTTCAGCAGAAATATTTTTTCAGACTAAATAGATGCAGAGGTCCAAAACAGAAAGTCAAGAGGTTTGTCTACCCTCTGTGCCTTGACCATCTTTAGTTGGCCTCTGAATTATCTCTGGGAACCCCTCTGTTGTGAGAAATGCTGTTTGATAACCACTGAATTACTGTATAAAAATGATGTCATTGCGGGATAAGACCAGAAATATCTACATCCTCTACTTAGAGAAAAAATTCTATAAGACCATCAGAGAGAACTAGAGCACATGAATGGGGTGTGAAAAAGTGGAAACAGCCTACTCTCTTTAACAGGCTATTATTATATACCCAGGACAAGTATGTTAAGCAGTCTGGACCCCAGTTTTCAACAGATACAATTAAGAATATATAACATCTATCTCAAAGGAATATTATGAAAGAAATTGAACTAATGTATGTTAAAAATGCTTTGTTTTTAAAATAACAACAAATTTAAGGCAATATTATCCTAAGCATAGAGAAAACTATTTGCTTAATATGCTATTTCTGATCTTATGGGCTCTAATATCATTCACTAGGCCAGAAGTCAACAAACTGTTTCTGTAAAGGACCAGATAATAAATATTTTAGGTTTGACAGCCATATCATCTCTGTTAGAGATACTCAGCTCATGTTGTAGCACAAAAACAGCCACATACAATATATAAACAAGTAGCTGTTGCTGTGTTCTAATAAAACTTTATTTACAAGCACAGGCAGCTGGCCAGATTTGCCCAGTGAAGCACAGTTTGCAAACCCCTGTGCTGGACCCTTTCGACTCAAAGTGTGGTCCACAGACCAGCAGCGGCAGCGTTCCCTGAGGGCAGCACGGGCTACCAAGATTGTGGGCCCAAAGCAAAATAAGAATTCAGGGCCCTTTGTCCATAAATTACTAAGAATATTCAAATACTGACAGCAGAGCAGTAAATCAGGGTGAGGTCTTTGTTACTGCACAGGTCACACACCTGTGAATGGAGCCCTGCCTGAGAGCTTGTTAAAAATACAGAACTTCAGGCCCTACCATGATCTATTGAATCATAATCTGCATATCAATAAGATCCCCAAATGATTCATCTGTACATATGGTTTGAGAAACACTGATAGACTAAAATTTTAAGACTATTTCTCGACAGGCCTAAGTAATTACTTCTATCTTATGTGAAACCTGCTTTGAAATTCATAAGACCGTTGTTTTTAAAATAATTGAAAATTAACATAGTTAACCAATATTCTCCTGTATTCTCTAGTTTCCCAATTAAATGGATTGCAATTCATCCAGTTTCTCCTGCCACTCTCACTGCATCTAATTGGTTGCTGAGTGCTGATCCGTCCCTCAGAATTTTCTCCTTCTGCAGCATTTCTCAGGGGAGTGTAGAGGTTAAGAATGTTGGTTCTGGAGCTGGACTGCCTGGGTTTCTATGCTCACTCCGTCTCTTACCAGCTGTTTGCTCTTGGGCAGGTTACCCACTTAATCTATTTCGGTTCCCTCTTCTGCCAAATAGAAAGGATAATAACTCATGGCACTATTGTGAGGATTAAATGAGTTTTTATATGTAAACAATTAATTAGTGACTGACACATAGTAAACACTTATAAGTATTAGGTAATATCAATCTATCAACTCCCATCACCTTTATCATTCCAGCCCTCATGACCAGTTTCCTGAGCTCTTACTGTTCAGAACATTAACTGTTCTCAGTGCCACATGGTAACTAGGATTAGCTGCACAGAGTTTGGGAAGCAAAGTCAGCCATGCTGCTGCAGTACAGGAATAACAGAAGGCATAATTTGTGAGCACAGCATAACGGGAGCCTGGTAATGGTCCCAAAGATGACATCAACACATAAGGATCAAATCCAAGTGTAATAACTTCATTTGAGTCCAAGAAGACCTTGAGCTCCATGGTGAGGAAGTTTTAGACAAGGAATCAAAAATGACAGCCATTTGGCCAAATCTAGTCTAGTGCTTCTTTTTGAATGAGTAACTTTAGATGAAACACAGTCATGCCCATTCTTTTTCTTATTGTCAGTGGATGCTTTTGAATCAATATAGTAGAGTTGAGTAGTTGTGACAGAGACCACGTGGCCCTCGAAACCTAAAATATTTAGTATCTGGCCCTTTACATAAACAACAAAAAGTTACTGGCTCCTGAGTATTAGAGAAAGTAGGGCATAAGTGGTGGGATTTTTCAGGCAGAACTTGATCATTGAAAAAATCTTCCAANTTTGTTTGTTTTTTAAGCTGAGCCATCCTGCTACCTGTTGGCAGCTCAGCGGCTGCTCAGCTCGGGCTGGACTCGAGCCGCTGTTGCTCAGAGCTCAAACTCTTGAGCCAGCTCTTAACCAACTGAGCCACTCGGCCGGCCCCAGCATAGCTCTTTTTGTACATGTTACACATTCCAAGAGTCAATTTCATTCCCCCACTCTAATTCTCTTGTTTGTATTTATTTTGGGAATTATTTGATTGAAATTCTAGGAAGTACAGGCAAACTAATAATCCTAAAATTTAAATCATGCTAATTTGGTTTCCTAATATCACATAAACAATACCCTATTCAGGTACTTCAAAGGGTCATAAGAAAAACAGCTAAACATTTGTTGAGAAACTTCATTTTGTTTCTTTACAGCTATCACTCAAGATCTCTATGCTTGACTGTTCATTTTGACCAGAGATTGAGGGTTGTACTGAAAACTCACCTGGTTTGTACTTATTTTTCTCACAGGGAAAATAAGGGACTCTAAAAATAATACTTGCACAAGGTGACCAAACAATAGACCAGAATTTTCTGCAAACTATACTACAAGTTGTATTCCATTGTATTTCTATTTTGATAGCAATATCTCTGAACTGCGCCTCGTTTTTCCCACTTTGTCCTTCATGTCTTCATTATCCATCTCTCATGACATTATTTCCTGTGGAGCTCCTTGTAGAAATTGCTTAGGTTTTCTTTTATTAGCTGTTGTTGGACCCTCAGCTGTTTGACGGTCCTACTGAAAAATATAGCTTCATATCTTCAAAGTGGAAATTAAATAATTATTTTGCTTTCTTAGATCCTGCCTCTTGCTAAAGATACCATTTTCTCAATTTTGAACAGTTGCTTGGTTTGACCATAACTTTCTTTTTAAATAAAAAAATAATAATCATTTGGAGCTTGAATCTCCAACCTGTTAATTACTCTGCTAAATATATTGCTTGGAATTTATTAATCTTATTTTTCAGATAACTCCCTTCTACCTTCTTAGAGGACAAGTAAAATATCCTGTTGCTCAGTTGCTGAGACAGACACATTCTAGAAGCCACCATTTGATATCAACTCTAAATGACAGTGTTTCATTACCAGTACAGTTGTAACATAGTTTTGCATTTTTCTACTTTTTTCTTGTATTAAGGAATATTTTCTTTGAGCAGAAGTAATAGTCATCTTTCCTTCTCTTTTACAGCCTTAAGTGAATCTTCTTACATATCAGAATGTGTTCAAGATTCTGTAAAAGGAAAATCTTCCTTCGTTTCCTAAAAAACAAGGTTGAATTTATGTCTTAACCATTTAAGATTCCCATATCAAATGCTAATTCAAGTGATATCTCACTGTTTTTTCTAAGTTTAAATGACTTAATTCATAACATTATCAGTATGAATATGTGTTCTATGGATAATAAAAGCCATTTTACCATTGTTTTAATTATCTTACATTAGTAATTGGTTGAAAATTATTTATTGCATTATCATGTATAGCAAATCAGTGTTAGATGTTTATATGTTCCTAGAGTGAGAAGAAAAGGATCACTTCTGTTGAACTGTGACAAAATTGCATCTATCACAAATTTGCATTATTCTGGAATGCATTAATAGGAGAAGTAATTTTTTTACTGTATACATTATATGTTATTATCATAACCTTACCCCATTTCCAAAAATAAATATAACAAACACACAAAACTACATAAAACTTAAATCTAGAACTCACTGATTTATTACAAAATGAAAACCCAAGTAACTACCTCCAGGTCCAGAAAGAGAACATCAGCAGCATCTCAAAAGCCATGCTCAGGCCCCTCACCATCACTATGCACTTCCTTTCTTAAGGGGACCACTATTCTGACTTTAAACACTAGGGTATGGCTTTTGCATGTCTTTGTTCTTTATATAAATGGAATAACTGTCTGAGTATGCTCCTACATCATTGGATTTTGCTCAGCATTGTTTCATCCACATTATTCCACGTAGCAACAATTCATTTTCATTGCCTTATGCAGTTTATTATTAATATATAAATACACCATAATTTATTTATCTAGTCTCCGGTTAATGGGCATTTTGATTATTTCTAATTTTGGCAATTATACACAAAGCTGCCATAAACATTCCTGTGTATGTCTCTGGGTATACACCATTAAGTTGCATTTATAACTAGTGATGATATTATCAGTCCATATCTACAAGTTTGATAGCTAATTCCAAATAATTTTTTAGAATGTTTATCCAGTTTAGGCTCTGACCAGCAGGGTTTAAGAGTTTTTGTTTCCCCATATCATCTCCCACAAGGTTAGCCATATAAACCAATTTGTAGATTGCTTTTTGGACTCTCATTCAATCAACAGAAACCTGACTTTAATATAATCCAATTTATTAATCTTTTCCTTTAAGATTATTGCTGTTGGAATGTGTTCTATTGAAGAAGTCTTATATGTATTCTTTTATATTATCTTTAGAAATCCAAAATTCCCCAAAGAGAATGCAAATAGAAAGAGGGACGCCTAGCTCACACAAATACACATATCCATACTAAGGAGTAGCAGAATTTTTATTTGGGACTCAGATTTAATTCTCATTTATTCAAAGTCATTTGACCTTGACCCACTCCGCATCCAATAAAAGTCTCTGCAATTTACCCATTTTAAACAACTACATTTCTGTTTCCTGGGTAGTTGGTGCAGGATGCTTTTATCTGAGAGGTTAATAACAAGTCTATGTTGAAAATGTTCTATGAACTGAAGTCATGAGAAGAAATAAAAGTAGAATACATACTATAACCATAAAACCAGTTCAAAATGGTTCTATGCTGTTTGACAAAGTGCTGAGTTGTTTTTCAGAGACAACTGACCAAAACCACAAGTCATGTAACTGAAGCATTAGCAGAGGAGAGAATTTTGACGTCTAGCTGCACTCCAAACCAAAGTCTTGCCTACCCCCCACTCTCACCCCTACCATGGGACCAAAGCACCAGGACATAACCGGAACTTGAACACCAGACCCCTTAAGAAGCCAAGAGTCCATTGTCCAGGAAGATCCGGTGTTGCAGCCCCTTTACTGTAAATGGCAAATTTCCAAATTCCTCCAATTAAAATTTGCCCCACCTGAACTTCCGCGTACCTGTTTCCCCTAGCCCCTTAAAAACCCTTGGCCTGGTTTAGTGAGCAAGATGGAGTTGAGGCACCACTAGGTCTCCCATTTTTGGTTGGCACCTTCTCCATCAATAAATCTTTCCTTTCTTCAAAATCTGACATTTTGAGTTTTGGCCTTTTGAAGCATTGGGCACTCAGGCTTTAGTCTGGTAACAATGCTTAGGGAACAAGAGTACCACAAACTAGATGACAGTACTGGGCTGGGTGTCAGTTTCAGTAGACAATAAATTTGTTGAAAAATTAATTGAGGAAATTATTAAAATAACCTCTGATAAACCTACACTGAGATAAAAAGACACATTTCCATCTCTACTATCAACATAGCCTTGAAATACTACTAAAAAAAATCATTTTCTTTGTGTGTTTCTTATGAAAATAGTGAAAGATGACTCTATTGTGTTTATTAAAACCAGATATGGTTACTTTCCACAGTCATATTTTGTCTTATATTATACCTGCCTAAGAGCCCTAAAGCCATATAATGTTCATATGTGTCACGTCCAGCGTGGCAAGGGCAAATGGGACACGAGAGGAGCGGCGCAGATT
>NW_017732595.1:76730-86916 GCF_001890085.2 Hipposideros armiger
CAACAAAAAGTTACTGGCTCCTGAGTATTAGAGAAAGTAGGGCATAAGTGGTGGGATTTTTCAGGCAGAACTTGATCATTGAAAAAATCTTCCAAAATAGGACTGAGAAAAATAAAGTTGGTAAAAAATCTAGGTCATTGGGCTGAGAATCACTCCCTAGATTGTGAGTGGGCACTGAACCAGAATCAGAATATTAAGGGAGTTTACTGTTTATCTTTATTGGTGAAACATTTGGGGACTCAACCCTCATTAAAGAAGGTGCTAAAACTACTTTAAAACACAGTTTCTAGCAAAGTGAGTGCTACAATCAGTTTGAGTAGATTCTGTTAATTTTGGGGAGACACAGAAAGTTGACAGAAGGCTTGGTGGTTAATCCAGTAATTAGGGTATCACAATTACCATCATAAAAAAATACAATCATGTAACCTTCTTTTGATACCATCGTACTATAAGAGAAAAACTCATTGCAGATGTTTCTTCTATAATCTGCAAATTCTTCGTTTGCCCTTCTCCATATAGCAGGTTGCAATTCGTCCTGTGAAAGCCAGCTCAAGTATCATCTGTTTTGGAAATCCTTTCACTAGTCTTGCCGGCATAATTAGGTATTCCTTTCTCTGTGAGTGGAAAAGATTATGTTATAACCCAGGGAGTTAGTGGACACATGAAGCAGAAATCCAGCATAGCAGCAGGGCTTTGTCTTGTGATGTCTTCCACATGTAGCCAGCCAAAGTAACAGGGACTCCTCCTAGCTTTGGTAGGAACAAAAAGCAGAAACCCACTACTCCCGGGCTTCATCCCAAGGGTAACACCATGACAGGATAAGCTCGTAGAGTAGCTGTTCTCAACATTTCCTGAGTGGAAATGTTCAGCAAACAGGTACTCTCCACAATGTGTTAATAGATAAAACCACCTGGCAGTCTCTGCAGTGTTATTGCAAGTTAGTAGCTAGTGCCCTCTGGGATAACATGGGGAAATGCCACTTTGTGAAATAGATATTTACCAAGAAAAGTGAGAGGAAAATAGTTAAATTTGAAGTTTTTGTATCACAATTAAGCATGTAGAAGTTCAAAGGTTTCTGTCTTCCATGATCACCATTTAGGTCATTCTTGTGAAGGGGGATTTCTGATTCAGATTAAGGGTCAACTACTGGAAAAAGCAAAATGGTGAGTATTTTTCACAAGGAGAACTTTAAGTCACAATCTCTCATTTCTGTTTTGTTCCATCTCTTTGGTTGGCTTTGCCTTCTTTTCCCTTTGATCTTATTTAGTTGTGTAGTAAAGGAAAGGAGTTTCTTGCTCTCTCTCTCTCTCTCTCTCTCTCTCTCTCTCTCTCTCTCTGTCTCTCTCTCTCTTTCAATTGGGAAGAGGTTCTTTCTTGTTTGGAAAAATTGTTTCAATTCCTCAGCCTCTTTTTCCATATGTTAAGGCCAAAATGAATCCAAGATGGAGACCCAGAATGTAATGAGCAGGGACAAGAGATCTTAAGAGTGTATTCTAGTAAGTATAAAGGATTTCTCGTAAATAACATGAATAACAGGACAGTATTCAAGCTGGGATGTGACAGATGTGAGTTGAAAATAAGCAGGACTCATCTGCCTAGAGTATCTCTTCTAGCCATTAGCTTATGAGCATGAAGCAGCAATTAATGCCTAATGAAATGTTCATATATATTAACACTGAACTTAGATTACTATGGGTAACAGAGTGTTCAGCTAATATAACAGACAAGATTGACACAGAGAATGTACCTATGAAAGTGCATGGGCCACATCTCTGAGTTTGTAGTAAAACTAGTGAATAAGAAAATGATAATACAACATAACTATTTGGCAATTTTTAAACATTACTCTACATAATTAGACCAATAAGAAAATAAAAAGAAAAAGAAAATTACATATGCCTTGGAAAGAAGAGATGATTTAAAAACTGTGAGCATATTCTAAATTTGTCTGAAATTGTAATAGTTGCAAATTCATAGACTTACAGATGTTTACTAGGGTTTGTACAGCCACATCCATATGCCCACAAACATGCTTTGAAATGAATGAGTGAATAAATAAAACATCCAACACAAATGTGAGCATAAAAATTGCAAAATAGAATTAGGAAAAGGGTTTGAAGGCCAGAAATATAATCATGACAATAGCTAACATGTATGAATGTTTAGAGGGGGTAATGGTGGAGTAAAATTCTACAAGTCTAATTAAATAAAAGATAAAGCAGTTAATTTAGAAGCAACTGAGACATGACTACATGTATAGAAGCAGATGATACTCTAGATGAAAACTGGTTGCATGATTTATGGTAAAACAAATGAAAATATATCAATGAAAAGGAAAAGTTTATGAGTTAATAACTAATTAAACTAGTCCAAGAAGAAGAAAGTATATTCAAACTAATAAGTACGAGACAAAAAGTAAGTGTTATCAAAGAAATGCCTCCAACAAACCCACTGTGTGCCAATGGCTTTACAAGTGATTTCTTAAAAATTCTCCAATGACAGGTAATTCTTCTTATAGGGAAATTTTTTTCTTTCTTTCTTTCTTTTTTTTAAAGATTTTATTGGGGAATTGAGGCAGGGGGAAACAGCGCTGGGGAATCAGGGAAGGGAAACAGACAAGTTGCTGTCTTTTTGTTCTTCAGTCTAATTGTGGAGGACGTCGCTTCACTGGCCCATGTTGGTATTATCATTGCGCTCTTCCCGGGTGAGGCATTTGCTCACCGGCCATTGGATGGTCACTCACGGTGCTCATGGTGGTTCACGCCAGCTGCCAGCTGCTCACGGTTGCTTACAGCAGCCCACTGCAACCCCACTACAGTCTACACTGTCGCTGGCGACTCATGACAGCCCAGCTCCAGGTTGAGCTGTTGTTCACCATCTTAGCTGTAGAGGGCAGTGTAACTAGCCCTCATGTGGGATCCGAACCCGGGCCCTGCTGCTCAGAGCTGGCATCCCAAACCAGCTCTTAACCAACATGCCACTCGGCTGGCTCTGTAGGGAAATTTCTGAGGAAAGGAGACATACAAGTATGTAAGAAACAAAGACAATTATGCCCTAGACGTCCATTGAGTTGTTATTTATTATAGATAATTAGGACATCTTAATGTGCATTACAAATCAAAGCCGAAAAGGGCTATGGATGGGTAAGCCTTAACTCTTTGTCTCATACCTAACATGAAGCAATCCATCAGGATATCATATTGGCTCTACCTTCAAAATATATCCCAAATGATCAAATCATCCACATCTTACTACTTAAACTGCTACCACTGTGCTCTGTGCCCCCATTTTCTCTTGCCTCTCCCCTGCAGTAGCCTCTACTCAGCAGTTCTCAATCTTCCTAATGCCGCGACCCCTTAATACAGTTCCTCATGTTGTGGTGACCCCCAATCATAAAATTATTTTCGTTGCTACTCTATAACTGTAATTTTGCTACTGTTATGAATCATAATGTAAATATCTTTTTGTTTTCCTATGGTCTTAGGCGACCCCTGTGAAAGGGTCGTTTGACCCGCAAAGGGGTTGCGATCCACAGGTTGAGAACCGCTGCTTTAACTGGACTGACTCCCTGCTTACAATTTTGATCCCCTCACTCCAGATTGTCTCCATAGAGCAACCTGAGAAACCCTGTTAAAATCCTCATCTAATCATATCATGTTTTATGGTCAAAATAATTCAATTACTTCCCTACAAACTCAAAGTAAAATGCAAAGACCATTATGGTTTATAAAATATGGGTCCCTGTTGCCTCCTTTATCTGATGTGTAACCATCTCCTCCTTCCTCACTGGGTTCCTCCAGCCATCCTAACTCTTCGGTGCTCCTTAAACATGCCGAACACCTGCCTCACGACTTTTATTTGCACTTGCTGTTCCATCTGCCTGGAACTTTCTTTCCTCAAATAACTGAATGGCTTTACCCCTCACTTCATTCCACCCTCTCCTCAAACATTATTACCTTATCAAAAAGCATCCCTGATGAACCTTTCTAAAATATAGAATGTCCATCATTCTCTATCACTTAATCCCACTTTATTTCTTCAGAGTGTTTACATGTTTATTGATTATCGGTCCTCCCACTAGAACACAAATTCCATGAAAGCAGGGATTATTTTTTTGTCCTTCTATCCAGTGTCTAGAAGAATATGTGGAATATGAGAGGAACTCAATAAATATTTTTGAATTAAAAAATGAATGAAATTAATAACATCAAAAGAAATGTGAAGTAAATTTTGGATTTACCCATATAATTGCATTTTATTTAGTCATTAAAATAGATGTTCAGAGTATGAAGGTTTCATATTTGAATATAAATATGAAACTCAGTTTATAAATTTGCACACAGAATATTTTCCTAACAATCTACAAACTATGCATGCATAAAAAAAGTAGAAGGAAATAAACCAAAAATCCCATTAAAAAGTTTATCAGAGTGGAAAACTTAACAGTTTTGTTGCCTTATTTGTATTTCTTTCATTTAAAATTTTTCAGTGTATATTTATTGGAAACATATTTTTTAATAATTGAGCACCAACTGTGTGCATCTCACTCGGTTGGGACTAGTGGATATGAAGTTAAATAGGTGTTCTAATTTCAACAGGGATAATGCATGAATAAACCAATAATTGTAATCTCAGTCCGATGTTGAAGGTCAAATAAACAATATGAGTACTCCTTCATTTCTTAAAGACTTTTTTTCCTCATTTGTAAAATAGAGACAATAATGCACCTTCATAATTCTGTGCTAGTATTACGAGTTACTGTGAGTAAAAGGCTTAACACAACTCACTAATAGTAAACTCAATTAGTCATTTTTACTGTTACTCTTATCAGTATAGTATAGAGGAAGGAGTGATTATTTTTTGAGCAACATCAGAGATGACAGCATGAAGTAATCGGCAGTGGGATGAGCTTAAATATAATAGAATTGACGATATAGCCAATAGTACAGGCTAAGATATACTATAGTAATAAATTTTTTCTCAAATCTCAGTGGCTCAATAACAAAACCTAATTTCTTATATAGCCTGCATTCCCAATGCAGTTTAGCAATGGGGAGGGACTGTCTCTGGTCACGATAATTCCTCAGGGATACAGATGCACAAAGGCTTTCCCTTGATCTATGCTTTATCTGTGCAGCAGTACGAGTAGAATATGTTGAATCACCTACTGTCTCTGAAATTTTCTGGGCAGCAGTGACACATTTCACTTTCACTCACATTTCAACAGCCAAATAAAGTTACATGGCAAACTCTAACTTCAAATTGATGTCAAGCCATCCTACCCTGTGCGTAAAAGTTAAAGAGCTAGTACTATTTGTTGAAAGAGCTAATGATCTTCACAGATAGATTGATAAGAAGTGGGGTGGATCTGTTTCATCATTAGTATTATTTGGATAAGGATGATATAGTGTTGGGCAGTGACTTTTTCCTTTATCCCTGGACAAAAACCAGATGACAATATATCATCCCCAGCAATACGGCAGAATAGATATCTAAAATTATCTTACTCCCAAAATGACAGAAAATGTTGAATGCAATTTTAAAAACAATAAAATGCATTGCAATAAAGGCAGAGCAATCGTTACAGGCAGGAGGCAAAAAAAAAAAGTATAAATCTATAGTAATAATGAAATATAGTCCATGGCTTCCCTAGAAAAAGTTGTACATCCCTGTATACAGAGAGCTTTGATTTTAATAACACATGTGTGCCCAAAGCCCACACAAAGTGAAAGATCAAATCAAGGATCACACAGAAAGTGGAAAGTCAGCGGTAACAAAGTTAGTGAAAGAATAAACCCAGGAAAAGAAAACAGAAAAGTAATCCTTTCAAAGGTAGAGATGAATAGTTTGACAGCTGTCTATCTTAGCTTTGGAATTCAGAATTCTTAGCTATGAGCAGGTGCCCATGTGGTTTTGTGGTCCAAGTTCATTTTACCTAAGTGGTCTGAAAACCCCAAGAGAAAGAATCATGTTTAAAGTATCCCATGAGGTGATTATATGTTGTCACTGTCCTAGGCACTAACCAGAAACATATGAAAATAGTCTGAAGGAGCAAAACTTCAGTGTTGGTCACAAGGATTTCCCACAAATATAGATGTTTTCAAACATGAATTTCCACTAAAAATTATCACAAAGCAAATGAGAAAGCAGTCAATATAAATAATAGTTGCTATAATATGCAGCCAGATCAAATAAAAAATTTAGATAATGGAATTATCATCTATAGACTGAAAAATATGAGTATTTAATGTGTTAAAAAAAGAGGGAACCTAAAATATGCAAAGGAAAAAGAGCAGAAACATTGATTATTCACAGTTGAAAAAAGTCCAAATATAAATTTTAGAAATAAAAATAATATGATCATTAAAATTTAAAAATCTAAGGCTTTTAAAAAAACATTTTGTTAAATTGCACTTAATGTAAAATTTACTGTTTCAACCAAAATTTAAGTGTGTCTTCCAGTGACGTTAAGTACACATACAGTGTTGTGCAACCATCATTACTTTAGCATCATCCCAAAAGGAAACCCAGTATCCATTAAACAGGGAAGTGTTCTTTCCTCTTTTTATTTTTAAAAATAATTTGAGGAAGATTTGCATTAATTCTTTTCAAGATGTTTAGTAGAATTGACTGGTGAAGTCATCTGGTCATAGATTTTCCTTTGTTGAAAGGCATTTGATTACTTTACTTGTTATAGTTATATTCAATATTTTACTTGTCCTTGAGACAGCTTTATGAGTTTGTCTACTTCTAAAAATTTGTGCATTTCCCCGAGGTTATCCAATATAATGACATGCAATTATTTATAGTGTTCTCTTATAATCCTTGATATTTTGTAAGGTTTGTAGTACTGTCTCAACTTTCATTTTTGATTACATAATCTTGTTTTCTCTCTTTTTTGCTTAGTCAATCTAGAAAAGGTTTGTCCATTTTGAAATCTTTTCAAAGAATCAATTTTTGTTTTCATTGATTTTTCTCTATTGTTTTTTATTCTGGTACATGTTTTACCATCACATTGATCTTTGTTATTTCCTTCCTTCTTCTAGCTTTTTTTTTTCTTTTTTTCTTTTAGCTGAGACATCCTGCCACCTGTTGGCAGGTCAGCGGCAGCTCAGTGGCAGCTCAGCTCAGGCGGGAATTGAACTGGCGACCCTGTTGCTCAGAGCTCGCACTCTTGAGCGACCTCTTAACCAACTGAGCCACTTGGCCAGCCCCCTTCTTCTAACTTTGCTTTGCACTTACATTTCTTTTTCATTTGCATTAAGCTATTTTCTAAATTCCCTTGAAATTCAATTTGGACCTATTGGTTGGTTAAGAGCATGTTGTTTAATTTCCAGATATTTATGGGTTTTTCAATTTTTCTCTGCTATTGATTTCTAGTTTTATTTCACTGTCACCAGAAAACGTATCTCCTATGATTTCAGTCTTCTTAACTTTATTGAGATCTATTTTGTGCTTTAAAAAATGTGACTTTTCTCAGAGAATGTTCCATGTGCACTTGAGAAAACTGTGTATTCTGCTGTCATTGGGTATAATAATGTTCTGTCTATGACCCTTAAGTTCAATTGGACTGTAGTGTTGTCCAAGTCCTCTGTTTTCTTCTTGACTTTTTTTCTGCTTATTGTATCTATTATTGAAAGTGAGGAATTGACATCACTTATTATTATTGTGCTGCTCTCTATTTCTCCCTTCAATTCTGTAAATATTTGCTTCTTGTATTTGGGAACTCATAAAACATCTATCATTATATAATGTCCTTCTTTGTCTCTTGTGACAGTTTTTTCTTAAAATTTAATTTTTCTGATATAAGTATGACCACCCCAACATTATTTTAGTTGCTATTTACATGGAAGATCTTTGGTCATCCTCTCACTTTCAACCTATGCATGTCTTTGGATCTAGAGTGAGTCTCTTGTAAACAGTACATAGTTAAATCATTTTTAAAATACATTCTGCTAATATCTTCCCTTAAACTGGAGCATTTAACCAATTTACCCTCAAAATAAATGCTGATATAAAAGAACTTACTCTGTCATTCTGTTATGTGTTTCTCCATGTCTTACACTTCTTTTGTTCCTCAATTTTCTATTACAGCTTTATTATTTATTTAATTAATTCTTTTATAATGCTGCACTTTGTTTCCCTTTCCTTTTCCTTTCATGGATTTTTAAAGTTACTTTGTTAGTGGTTCATTCTGAGCATTACAATTCACATTTTAAGCTCACAATGACATTTTGAATTAATACCAACTTAACTTCAATAGTATATAAAAATTCTACTCCTATACAGGTCTTGCCCTCCTTCTGTATGTTGTTATTTTTGTTATACATTGTGTACCCATTAATGTAGACTTATAATTATAGTATTATGCATTTGTCTTTTAAAACATAGAAGGAAAGAAGAGAATACAAACCAAAATACAAAGACACTGGCTTTTATATTTATCTATGTAGTCACCTTTACTAGAATTATTTCATCATATAACTTTGAGTTACTGTTTGATATCCTTTTATTTCAGCCTGAATGACTCCCTTTAACATTTGTTGTAGGTCAGGTGTACTAGTGACAGAATCCTTCAGCTTCTGTTTATCTGGAAACATCTTAATTTATCCTCATTCTTGTGGATGGTTTTCCAGAATATAGAGTTTTTTCTTGACAGCTTGTGTTTCTTTTAGTACATTAACTATGTCATTCCATTTCCTTCTAATATCCATGGTTTCTGATGACAAATAAACTTTGAGGTGTACAACATGTTAACTTGATATATTTATATATTGCAATATGATTGCAGTGTTAGCTAACACCTCTATCACATCAGAGAATTAACATTTCTTTTGTGGTGGGAATGATTAAGATCTAGCTTGTTAGGAAGTTTGATGTTGATAATAAATAATGTTGTCCAAAATCACTATACTGTGCATTAGATCTTCAGGACTCATTTATCTGCTACTTGCATGTTTCTACTCTTACACAATATCTATCTTATTCCTCCATCCCCAGCCTCTGGTAACCCCCATCTTATTCTCTGTTTTTATGAGTTCTGCTTTTAGATTCTACATATAAGTAATATAATAAAGCATTTGTTTTTCTCTGTCTGACTTATTTCACTTAGCATAATGTCCTCAAGTTTCATCCATGTTGTTGCAAATGGCAGGATATCCTTGTTTCTCGTGGCTCAGTAATATTCCATTGTATATTTATACCACATCTTCTTTATTCATACATTGACCAGCACTTAGGTTGTTTCCATATCTTGGCTATTGTGAATAATGCTGCAATCAACATGAGAGTGCATATATCTCTTTGATATTCTGTTTTCATTTCCTTTGGGCATATACCCAGAAATGGGATTGCTAGATCATGTAATGACTCTGGTTTGTTTTTTTTTTTTCTTTAATGTACGAGGAACCTCCAAACTGCTTTCCATAGTGGCTGAACCAATCTGTATTTTCACCAAGTGTACAAGTGTCCCTTTTCTCCATTTCCTTACCAACACTTACTATTTCCTGCCTTCCTGATGATAGACATTCTAACAGGTGTGAGGTGATATCTCATTGTTATTTGATTTGCATTTCCCTAATGATTAGTGATATACATTCTTCCATGTACCTGTTGCCCATTTGGATGACATGATCTTATAGGTGGAAAAAACCTAAATATTCACACATAACAAAAAACTGTCAGAATTAATAAATTCAGTAAAGTTGCAATATATAAAATCAACATGCAAAAATCAAGCATTCCTATACACTAACAATAAACAATTTCTGAAAAGGAAATTATGAAAACAATTCTGTTACAATACCATTAAAAAGAAAAAAATACTTAGGAATTAAATGAACTGAGAACGTGAAACACACACACTAAAAACTACAAAACATTGCTGAAAGAAGTTTTGTAGAGGAAGCAGCTCGTGGCCCTCAGCAGGCCCTAGCCCTGCTGCTGGCCTCAGGCCAGATCGCATTGCTTAAGATGGATGCCAGGCTGCATGAGGACCACCTACACCAGGTGCTAGAGGCCGGTGCCAGGGCTGCCTGGGATATGCATACCCTGTTCAACTGCGTGGTACAGCAGCATGCATGTGAGGTCTCTATCTTGATGGGATACTGAGCATCCCACTACCTATGCTCAGAATAAAACCTACACACTGTCCACTGCAATATATATACATATACATATATATATA
>NW_017732595.1:87445-103390 GCF_001890085.2 Hipposideros armiger
TATATATATATATATATATATATTTGGCACTGGGGTGACAAAAATGTACACACACGACTTGTATTCATCTTTGGTTATCGGTACATATTGAGTATTATAATTTTAATACAGTTTTTTCCTTTTTTAAAATGTGTATACATTTATACATTTTTTGGCACCCTCTGTGTGTGTGTGTGTGTGTTGTCCTGGTTTGGGATTATATGACAGTTCATTTATAAGATTATAAGACTGTTGTATTTAAGATGTCTATTATATATCAAAGTAGAAATACTGAAAATATATTTGGATATATGAACCTGGAATTCAGAAAGGAAGTATAGCCTGGGGTGCAAATTAGGAGCCTTTAGTGTATGGACATAATATAAAGCACAAATCTAGATGCGATATATAACAATGAGTATTTAGGAAAAGTTTTCTCTTGGGTTGAATTACATTCCTTCAAAATTTGTATGTTGAAATCCTAACTCCTAGTACCTCAGAAGGTGACCTTATTTGGAAATAGGGTCAGTGCAGATGTAATTAATTAAGATTGGGTCATACTAGAGTAGGATGGGCCCTTAATCCAATATGACATGTATCCTTACTAAAAGGGGACATTTGGACACAGACATGGCACAGGCAGAATACCACATGGAAATGAAGGCAGAGATGAGGTGCTATGTCTACAAGCCAAAGGAGTGCTTGATTGCAAACCATTAGAAGCTAGGACAAGGGCATGGGACAGATTCTGTTTCATAGCCCTTAGAAGAAACCAGTCCTGACAGTAACTTGATTTGAACTTCTAGCCTCCAGAATTGTTAGAAAATAAATTTCTGTTATTCAAGCCACCCAGTTTGTGGGCCTTTGTTATAGCTGTTCTAGTAAATTAATACATGGTCTCAGGCCAAGTCTCAACATTAACATGTTGAAAAACTGAGAATGAACTAAAAAGGACATCAATGTAATAGGATGAAAACCTATAGCAGATGACGCCCTGGAATCCAAGTAATGAGTTTGTGGAAAGGAAGGGCTGATTAAGAGTATCAAAGTTGTATGGGAACTGTGAATTAATCCTTGGATTTAATAAACCTAAGGCATCAGTGATATGACAAGATAAGCTTTGGAGGGGCTGAAGGCAAACACTCATTGAAGGACATTTAAGATAGAAGAGGAGGACTTGGATATAGCTAGCTAACATGGTCAGTTCTAATGAGGAGTTTACAGAGGAACAGAGAAATGGTGCTGTAACTGCGGATTGAATTGGAATTGAGTGTTTTCTTAAGATGGAAGAAAAAAGAGCATATTTGTATATTTATATGAATGATCTAAGAGGGAAGGATAAATTGATTTTTTTTAGAGAGTTACTGGACTGTAATCATTGAAAAGGCCAAAAGAGATAGCATTTAGTAAAGAAACTGGGCAGGCTGCCTTTCAGAGTAGGGCAAATTTATTCATAAAAGGAAAAGGAACAGCAGAAATCAGGCATTCAAAGCATGTAGGAGTGTAGATATGATGGAAGTTGGTGGAAATTCTCCTTAGATTTAATAAATATGTATATTTTAAGTTAAATGGGGTCTAAGATTTCTAGAATGAGTGAGATGTTGTCAAAATGTCAAGAGAGAGGAAAAGGTATGAAATGCCAATGAAAAGAGTAAACAGATTAGAGAAATGTAAAATGAAATTTCAGCAACATGAAGGGCTCATTTGAGATTAGTGGTCACAAATGTATTGTGAGGAAATTTAGTATAATTATTAGTTTTCTCAGTGGCCATATTAGGCTGGTTTATTCAGCTGGCCTTTCCATGAGGGCCCAGTAGAGAGAATAAGCAACCGGAACGGTGGGCATCGGTATCCTGTAGGGGCTGTCGTGAGATGGAGACAGCTGAAAAATAAACTCAGAATATATTTCCAGAAACCTCTTATTTGTCAACAGTGGTAATAGCAGAATTCCTTTAATTAGAGTTTTCCCAGAAAGAATGCTAAATAATTATTCTTCACTTTTCTTTTAATTGTGGCAGATTTGTTGTAAAGAAATCACCACATAATAAGGCACATCTGCTTAAATAATGATTAAAATGTTAGAAAGGCATTATAAATATTATAAATCCACATTATAGTAGTAACAAAAACAGTAACTATCAATAATACAGCAAATTAGTGTTAATGAGACTTATACATATATTCTTTCAGTTATTTCTTATACCTTCTCTGTGAGGTATTATCTTCATGTTATAAAGAAACTAGGTTTCAGAAAGATTATTTTGAGTGATTTGTGACAATTACAGCATGTCTCTTAATTGCTGCCCAACCATTCAAATTTTTAAAGTGTTTACAGTAGTTGCTAAAAAACAATTTGCTTCTTGCTTGATTACTTGCTTTAGTAGCATGTAATTTAATCCTAGAAAAATGTGGAGTTAGCAAATTCTATATATCTAAAGAAAGGAAAAAATGTTATTTGGAGACATTTTCCGTAAGGGAATGATCATGAATGATGACAAAAATGGGAGTACATGATACACTTGTGAAGATTAGGTCAGAACCAAATATCACAACAGTTATGCAAAATCTATTTTTTTCTCTTTGTTAAAATTGATTAGAGTTCATTTTCTTACTTCCATATTATTATACTATATTATATAAGTCAGAGTTCAGTCAGGAATCTACATATTTTGATAGACAGGATTTAACACAGGGAATTAGATTCTTACAAAACCTTTGGAAGGGCTGGTGAGTAAAGGTCAGAAAGAACCACTGCTGGGGTTCTTTGGGGAAATCAGAAAGTGCAAACTGTCAATGAACTCAGCTGCCTGCCGAACTGAGGGAAATGATTTGCAGATAGCCAGAGTGCCTCTGCCTGGTTATGTACATATCAGCCACTACTTGAAGAGAAAAATGACTTCTGCTTTATACCTACCTAATTTCATACACATGCCTATTACCAAAATCTAAGCTGGGATTCTGCTGACAAAAACCTGGAAAGTGTAGTTTTTAGTATTCTAAAATCTGTGTTACAAGGGAGAGTCTCTCTAGAATAATGGAGACAGTGATAAATATCAACAAACAACAGGTGATTTATTTCTCATCCTTAAATTCCTGGTATCTAGGAAATACTTCTATGTATTTATATAAATAATAAATAATAAAAGCAACAGCATCTATCCCTTTAACACAATGATAGATGTTTTAGTATATTCTTTCTTCCCTGGTTGAACAGTCTTATACATATGAAGCTGTATATCCCTAAATACCTAAAAAAAAAGACACGAAGTCCCATGAGTTAGTATATCCATCTCTGTGTAATGATTGGCACACTTGTTCAGTCACAAACTACTTTTATATTCTATGTCAAAAGAAAGAATTAAAAATCTAAATAAAAATAGTATACCCATGTCTCATAAAAATATGAGAATAAAGAAGAAGAATAAAATGTAAAATTAGTTAATGAGCACAAATATAGTAGCAACCCAGGAGTTGGTTCTCAAAGTGAAAATATCTGTGGAAGAGAGCATTGCTTTTACTTGAAATGAGTAGTGACTGCGTGTTGATTGCATCCTGATAGGTGAAAGAAACTTTGAACATCTTTGAATCTTCTGCTTTACAAGGTCCAACTGGCTGAGCATATTGGCTCAAGTCCCTGCTACAGAGCATTTGCTTACTCTGATCCTCACCCAAATCTGGAGTTTTTCGGCTATTTGGTAAATGGTCAGTAGTAGTGTGCTCAAATATGGTACCTATTTGCAGAATCCCAAGAAGCTTCAAAAGTCTGTCACTTTTTTTAGTGGCATGGAGAGTAAAGTACAGTAATCTGTATTTCATTTTGGAAAGACACTGATAACCCTTAGATGACTAAAAATTTTATCAAGAAAGCATACCTCTGAATTGTGAATTTTTATGAGGACACGCATGTTTCTTACCAAGTCAATTAGTGCATTTGCTACTTTTCCTTCCCTGATCCAATCAGCATGATAAACTTTAACATGGTGGATCAGAGTCATATCCTATTTAACAACATCCTTGCATTTTATAGTTTCTTCTTTTTTGGTATGTACTTTCAAAATCCATTCTTATGCCTATTCTCTGATTTTCATTTGATAAGAATTGACAAAATGATTATAACTATTTTGGTTTGTAAGTTCTCTCTTTTCAGAGCAAGCTGGAGAGAAACTTACAAAGAACTGGGATTTGAATTCTGTTATGAATGTGTAGGTGTAGACACTGAAATTTGGTGGGGATAGGTCTTGAGGAGAATCAGCAAACCTTTGAAAGAAGCTAACTGCCTCATTATAGGGTCTTCTAACAAGGGAGACTGATCTCACAGAAATGAGAAGGCACTGAATCTGCTGGAAGGGAAGACAATGAAATTTTGAGGTCCAAAGTATTCATAATCATGAGAATTAACCAAATATCACCATTCCAAATTTCTGTGTCACATTTTCACCCCATTCACTGTTTGAGTTTTATATAATAACCTGACAATGTCTGTGAATGACTCTGTAAACATCAGCTAACTGTAATTTTGGACCCTGAATGGTTAAATTTGGTCTTATATTTAACATTAACCCTGAGGTTCCAGGAAATTAGAGGTTCCTTAAAAGCAGTAATTGAATCTTGTTGGATTTTTGGTCTCCACATTTGAGCCCCAAATTTACGTTCTAGATTTGTAAAGTATTTTTGCAAGCTAACCATACAGTCAGAAGTAGCCAACTCATAGAACTTATAGGCCTCATTTCCACTATTAAGTTGTATTGCAATAATCATCATGGTCTACCAATGCCATACTTTGAAGAAATATTTCTTTCCAGGCAACTACAGGCATTCCCTGAGTCTACTAGTATTTCATTTATCTTAGCAATAGTGTCATTATTGTTTTCAAATAAAACTGGGTCAGAAAACCAATTCCAGCTTCCCACCTCTGAGCCACTTATATTACAAGATTCTGCATTGGTTAATGGCTTGGTTAGAATAAACCGAAATCACGCTAGGTATCACAGAGGGAACAGATTTAATATGGGGAATCAGATGCTTACATCTGAAGAGCCAGCTCCACACAGGTCAGGAAGACGCATTGCAATTAGGAAGTGCAAGTGTTGTAGGAAATCACTGTTATGATTGCAGACTCTCGGAACAACAAGCTCAAGAATGAAAGGAGGTTTCCAGGAAACCAACGAGAATTTCATATATACAGTCTGTTAACCCACTTTCTGGAAGCCTCTAAAGGAAGGAAAACATATGTTCTTCTCTTTCGATTTTTCAATCTCAAAACATTATTTTCACTGTTGCAATATAAAGTAGGACCCTGCTGGCAAAAAAAATTCTGGGAAATACTACAGTTTTTAGGTTTCCAGGCTCTATGACACAGCGAGATAGTCTAGGTGGCTAATAATGGTAATGCATATATAAAACCTATATATCTACTTGCAGCAAAACCTAGCATCAGTGTTATTTATATCAGCATTTTTCATACATCATCTGAGCACTAGTGAGTTCGACATGACAATCCTGTCAAGTAATCATCCTGAAGTATCTCTTATGTTGACCCACTTTCCTCCATCCCACTCAGTGATTCTAAACTTGTCTGTCCATCATCATCTTCCCTTTGCCTTCCTACAATAGCCTTTTAAATTGTTCCACCTCAAGTATCACTTGCCCCCAATCTCTTCTCACTACAAGTCAGAACAATGTTTTAAATCACAAATCAGATTATGTCACTTTGTTGTTCAAAATGTACAAGTTCTCCCCAGTGTTCTTAGAGTAAAAATCTGTAAACATAATCCACTAAATTTTATCATTTAGGTATTGCTACTTTTCTCCAGCCCTTTGGTGGCCACAATCGATGAGTAATGAAGCCCTTCATATTTCATAATTTGCCATTCATGGCTCCACGTAAAATTCAGGTTTCTTGTTGAACTTTCCTCTTCTATAATATTATCCCAAATTTAGTTTACATTTCCTCCCCACTGATTACTTTTCCATGTCTAACCAATCCTTTAAACATGCTTAAATTCTCATTCAAATATTTTCTTTGGACTCAGCTACAGTCTGATGCTCCCCTGTGCCTGTCTGTTGCTCCTGCAGAGGATATCATTCATTCATTTCCACTCCATTTACCAGGTTGTCATAGAAGGAAGCTGCACTTTATTAATTGTCCTTGCTGCTTCCGAAATATTGCTATTTAGTTCCTACAAAAACGCTCCTATCTTTGGATTTTTTTGCCTGTATCGTCCTTTGAGGCTGTCATCTGCTGAGGCCCTTGGACACATGGATTACGGTATTTCTTTTATTTTAAATCCTGACAGCCTCCATAATGACTTCAAAGAATATATGATTAGTCCACTGGATACCTTCTTCTCATAGGTGTTTGACTTCCTGGATTCCAGTTCTCTCAACTTCCACGTTACTTTAGACAACAATTTCCATGGCCTCAGCTGGATTTTGTCATCACTTACATTTTTAGTACCTCGAATATAATAAACCCCAAAATACTAATCTCTGATCACAGCCTCTATTCTTTCTAGCTTCTCTTTTCGTTACTTTCAGTATGCAGCATTTTATCTTTATCGTGTCTGGATATTCAGTTCCTCCCTCACTTTTCTCCCATTTCCATCGCTTCAGTGTGTTTCCTATGAATCCTAGATTCAGTGGTGAATCCTATCAACATTTTATTTGCAGCTTGTTTGTTTGCTTTGGTTGTTTGGATTGTTTCAATGGCTTGTTTATGTGATTTGGGGCACAAATATCTTAAAAATCCTTCTAATTTGCTCAATCAAGCCATCTACCCTCTCTTTAGGAGTTTCTGAGAGTTTCAGGAGAAAATCATAATCTTTGCAGATTGATGACTCAACACGTTTGTTTTCTTCATACTCTCTGGACACCTAGTTCTTTTCACAATAATTTTACTTGTTCTTACTCATCTTCTTGTCATTTCTCATAATATATCTTCCAAATAAGATCATTATTTTACCTAACTCCCTCCCATTTCTCAGTTATCAAAATATCATGACTCCTTTTCTTCAGAGAACATTTAGGTTATCAGGTATGAAAACATACAGGTGCTGCACACCTTGTGCCCCATAAATATTTGTTCAGTGTATATCCACAGTTATTTTTAATCCTTTCATGAGTGGAAGGTATGACTCCTTTGCCTTTAAAGGTTAATTTCTAGCCATACTTCTGAATGCCTTTTATTCATTTTTCCTAAGTAATTTCCTCCAAAAAGTATCTCTCTCTCTCTTTTTTTTTTAATCTAGAGCCCATGTTGTCATCTAGTTCCTACAGTATCTTTTTCCTGTCTTCTACATGCAGGCTTATTGAAGAAAAACTAACTTTCATAATGTCTTAAACCTCCTATCACTCTTTGAAACAGAGAAATTTGGATTCCATCATCATTAGATATTTCATACTCCAATTTCATAAGACCTACTTAAAATAGTTAAATAAGATGACCATTTTTCCTATGCTTATCAAATGTAAGCTCTTACAGCATTGGTTTTGGTGACCATCGTAATTTTTTTTTTTTCCTGCGTGGCTTGATGTACAAATTCTCTAGTTATTCTGTTTTCCTTTTCTTGGGGTTCTTGTCTAACCTCTTCTGTGGATTCTTCTTTTTCCAGCTGCCAAATTATCAGAGTTTCCCTATATTTCACCAACTGCTTCTTGCCCCCATTCTGTGTACTCTTTTCTGAGTGATTTTATCTTTTCCCATGGTTTTAATTAGTACCAAATGCTGATGACTTTCAAATATGTATCTTCAGTCCAGAATCTTTTCTGAGTTTCAGGTTTCTTCTTTACATGTTCAATTATTTACTGATTATTTACACTTAAATGTCCCACTTATACGTTAAATCAATATATTCTAAGCTGGACTTATTTCACCTTACCCAAACTTATAATTTCTTTGGTGTTTCCATCTTTTTTTAAAGTTAATTAATTAATTAATGTATTTATTTATTTTTTACGCTCAGCTCTCCAAGGTTGTCCATCTTTTTAAATGGACACAACTATCTGTACAACTGCCAAGCCCCAAACCCTACACATCATTCTTGGTTCTTTCATTTCCCTTATTATTGATCCTACTTTCTTATATTTCTTGGTTCTGTTTTCTTCTCCATCATCTGTGTTACTCTCTCATTTAAGATCTTATTTTATGTGAATTTCTAAAACAATCTCCCTCTTGCTATCCATTTCTTCAAGCGTGTTTAATGCTTATCTACAATATTTTCTACAGTTACCAGAATTTATTTTCTCAAATACAAATCTCATGTCGTCATTTCCTTTTTTCAAATCTTTTATTGGCTCTCAAGGCCTACAGATCAACATCTATGCTTTCTGGGATGACATGCACAGCTTTCCATTAACTGGAGCCCTACTTCCCCAGTCTTATCTCTTGTCACATCTGCTACTTTCACTTCACCAGTAATTCACTTGGAATTCTATGTTCTTTTGTGACTCAAGGAATTTGCACATGTGGAGTCATATGTCTGGAACATCCTAACTGCTCCAATAGTACCTGGTGTTTCTGTCTCTCATAGCACATTTTATTATAATCATATATTTATTTGCATGTTTTCATTGTCAAATCAGATTCTAAGCACTCTGAGAAAAAATTTCTATTTTATTCAAACACTCTTTACTGTGTTTAAAACAGAATAGTATTCCAATAAATATAAATTTATTGAATAAATAAATTTAATGAGAAATTAAATGAACAAACCCAAGATACAAGATTTTACTCCAGTCTTATAAACAAGAGTCACACCATTCCTTGTCTTTTGTTAACATGTTGATACCTCTATTGAAATGCTTTACTACAGTGGCATTGCTTTGCATTTTAAGGACCATGTTTTATTTTTTGGCATGCATTTAGTTATACTCAAATAGTTGAATGTTCAATAGTATACATAAGCCCTACAGGATCAACTTGCACATAATATATACCCTCTTTAATATAGATGAATTTATGAAACTGAATTATTGATGGAGTCCTCAGATTACACTATATAATTAGGTGGTAGTGAGTTTTTTGATGAAAGTGGGGATTTATCAGTTTATATAACATTGTTTGATCACAGTAGGATTAAAAATCCAGTTGAACTCTGATATTAAGGGTAAAAAAAGAAGCTATAGAAGAAATATAAAGTGTTTCCTATGCTTCACATCCTGTTTCATCTGGTGACTGATAGATGATTAGGAGTCATGATATATCTCCTGTTGATGGCTTTGGAGCTGAATCTTATAGAATTTATGATTTATGATCCTGATTGTTTAACATTTTTATTTCACTGTAGCATCCAATTAATTATGTTGATTTAATTTGCATTACTTATTTGAGAATATAGCATGCTGTCTCTGTGACATAACAGACACCACGTACCCACCTGCTTCAGTGGGGGCCATGGATTTACTTTTCCAAATATTAATGCACATGAACTGTTCTATGTTAGATTTTATGCCACAAGTCAAATGTATGTGTGTGTGTTTATGAGGTTTCAAATTCAATTACATTATAGCAAGTATTTTAGAGAAAATTACCCTAAAAAGAGAAGCAAGGCTGAAATATACTGCAAAAGCTCAGCTGTTCCATTCTCTCTTCCCAAGAAGGCAGATGAGTTTAATCTTGGAAACTCTAAACACACTTACTGACGGCATGCCATTTATCACAACTCCCCAAGTCCTGGGACCCACAGTTTAACCAACTCTCATTTTAATAACACAATGGAGAGATGTTTTCTGCCTTAGTACACACACCAAATTTGTTATTGATTTTTTCTGCTTATCCTGCGGGCACTGTTCCCAGTGTATCTCCTCTTTTGTTCTCCAGGCTTCTGCAGGCCTCGTGGTGATGCATTCACAACAGAGATTAGGTCATTCTATTGTTCAGTCATTCCTACTTTAGGGCTAATACGATATTTTTGCACTTTACATATTCAGCCGCTTTTCGGTTAAGCTCCAAAGACCAGAAGCACTAGCTTCCTTACTTGCATCAGTGTCAGCCCCTAAGGCTCAAACTACAGTTACTGTTCCAGGTGCTCCGCCTCACGTAGTGAACTTTTACTAAGGGCGTTTCCATTGCTTTTACCCTATTCACTTAGATAAATTTAATAATTCTCCTTTTACACGGTGTCATTTTCATTAAGTAGATGGGAAAACTGTTTTAACAGCATATGGACTGAAATAATATTTCATTCATACGGTCCTTAAACATGTCTTTCTATATCAACTTGATTGTGCTGTTTTCTACTCATGATTAAAAGACTATCATGATAAGGAGACTCTTAAAATTCCTAAAATAGCTTTAATTTTCCATCTTTAGACAGCAACAGCTGTGGACACCCCTTTTTTACAGTCAGTTGAATTTTTCCCCTCTTCATACTGGGAACTTATGTACATAGCTCTAAAAGTCTGCAATAGTTTTGGTCAGTTTTCAGCACTGGGATTATGTTTATGTCAAAGCTTTAAACAACTCTGACAGCTGGGTTTTCATATTTATGTGGAATAATAGAATTCATTGTGAATAAGAATTTGCATTTGCCACCTCATAAAAATGGACACGATCTCGCGATACTAGTAATAAAAGAAAATACAATTTGGCAGGGCCAGAAGGATTGGATAGCCCATATCTAGTAAAGCTCCATTTCTGGGGTAACTTAACTTCACATTACAAACAGAAAGGTCAAGGTTTATAGTCAAACACTTTGAAGAAAAACATACAATAGGTATTGTAGGAGGAGGAAGAAGCCACCATAGAAAGCATTTCAATTACATGTTCTCTTTTTCCTCTGTAGGATTTCTTTGACTGGATGACCTCTGATCCAGAAAGTACTACCATCCTCACCTTCACTCCTTGAATGATTATTATCAGCTCTCTTTTCATAGAAGCCCAAAAAGCTGCTTCTAGAAAAGTGATAAAGCTTCTCCTCCATTACCTCACCCCTCATCCCCAGTTCGCACATTCAGACAGGCGACCTCACAGTTGTCTATAGAGCAGATAGGACCTGGTAGAAGTAGCCTGAATACATACAGGACGAGTCTTCAATCTGTATATTATTAGATACTGTAGCCACTGTCAGCACAAAAATGAATAAAATATACGGCCAATCCAACAGGCATTCAAAACCCCCAAGCTATGCCATTTGGGGAGAGGTCACTCCAGGTCTAGCTTGAGTGTATTTTGCATAAAAGACAGTGTAGACAAATGATGAAGCTGTTGTCACCTTTAATAGCTTTTAGTGTCACATAGCTATCCAGACATGTAGTTTCCCAGTTTATTCTCTGCCCTCTTATATTTATGTTTCTGCCACTCACTATTTTTTGCTTTCTTTGTGCTCATTTTCTGAGAAAGACTGTCACATGCATTATGTCCATTAAATCTTAGTGCCAGCAAATTTTAGGTAAGAATGATTGCTTTTTAGAAAACTGAAGAAAGTAGAGCATAATAGACTGAATTCCTTGAAAAATTCTCCTGAGTTTTTCTGAGTTACAATTTATATGCTGAAACAGTTGTTTTTAGAGCCCCAACTAAAATTTTTAGCTAAAGAATTAGAAATTCTTCCTGAAAAATTATTTTAAATTGAAATAAAACCTAGGATACATAAGATTTATAATGAAAAATCTATCAAAGCACTATAAAATGAAAACCTTCAACTTAATTTTTATTCATATATATATATATATATATATATATATATATATATGGCAAATATATATTGAGCATCTACCACATGCTATTTATATTAAATGATGGGGATATAGACATTTTAAAACGATAAGTTTGCTGACTTCATGCAGCTTTATTTCTAGTTAGGCACAGACATTAATAACAATCATAAATATAAATGTGTCAGAGGAATTCATCAGGATTATAAAAGGAAATACACACAGGATTTCTAAAGGATGTAAATGAAATCTAGCTTACTCTGAAGGCTCAAAATATGATTTTCCTGAGGACATGAAACCCAATTTGCTTGAGGTTAAAACAGAGGTGTGGTATGAAAAAAATGCTAACAGGGAAAGTAGCTTGTACAGAGTCTCTAATAGGAAGGAGCACGGAACAGAAAGGAGGGAAGTGTGGCTGAAGTGCAGAGATGGACAGGAACCACGTTATATGATACAGTCAGGACAGTAGGCAGGCAGCAGACCATATCAGACCGTGGGGGCTGTGCTAAGGATTCCAATCATAGGAGATATTTAAAACTATTGAAAGGAGTTTCATGGGAGAAGTGTCCTCCTTATATTTATGTTTTGAAATAATCATCCAGTTACAGAGTGAGGAATAAATTGGAGCATGGCAAAACAAAAGAAGAAAAATCCAACAGCTATTTCTTTCCAGGTAGGGGGTAAAAAACAAAAACACAGCTTGATCTAGGGTCACGTGTGCGAGACAGAGATAAGTGGATAAATTTGAGAATTAGAAAGTAAAAGTCAAAGGATATTGCAATGGAGTGACAGAGAGGCTTGGAAAGTAGGTAACATAGGTTTCTGGCTTGCAAAATGGATGGGTGAAGATGCCATTCACTGAAGCAGGGGGTGTTGGGGATCAATGAAAGCATGGTACCAAGAGTTAGAGACTGAAGATATAAATTTGGTGTTATTGTCTTATCAATGATAATGAAAGCCCTGGGAAAGGATAAAATTGACTAGAAAGAGATTATATTGAAAAAAAAAATCTAGGATAGGACATTAATGTACTCTTGTATTCAGTATTATTTATTAGGTAGGAGACTTAAGCATATTTAAATGTTAATGTGAAAGATGCAGTTAAGAGAGGTTTTATATGAAAGAAACAAGAAATGATTGACAAGGTCCTTTAGGCAGTGGGAAGAGTTAGGAATCAAAGTATAGAGAGAATTATCTATAAATATAATATTGCCAACATATGAACACATTAATTAGTGATTTGTCTAAAGCATAAACAATGATTGTGCTGTTCCTACTTTTTAGTTTTGTGACATTTGGCAAATAACTTAAATTTGCTATGTAACTTTTTTCCACAATGACACTATATAGGATTAAATGAGTTAGTACATGAACCCTTGGACTAGTTCAAGGCACAGAGTGAGAATCCAAGAAATATCAGCTGTTTTACAGCAATCGTACCATTGTATGTTCTGCATAACTGATTTGTCTAGGGTACAGATGGATCTAAGAGAAAAGACAAATTTACGCATGTACCTGGGTAGACCAACTCAGTGTTTGGAACAAAGTCATTGATTTATGTCTGATGATCGGAATTCAAATGGATTTGGCAATCTGCACATGAGAAGTTTGGTTTTCAGACACTAGTGGAAGAGATGTATACAGCACTTGTACACCCAGTTCTAGGCAATGAGTTATTATGCTCTAAAATAAAGGAGGAAATTTTTCCCACTTAAGAGTTGTGAAGGATATAATCTACAATCAAATATCTTTTTTACATTGGTTTTTAATGCTGCAAGTAGAAAGGTAAGAATATTATCATGTACTTAACAGAATTACTGCAATATTTCCCAACTATCATATATGCAAAACTCTTCTAAAATACCAAAAAAAAAAGCTTTTCTGGAGTTTTTTTTAAATTAAGTGTTATGGTTGAATCATACTGGAAACAGGGTTTCAATTGACTATGTAATTAATTGATAAGAGGCCAAAAGGTATAAACAATCTCTAGTTAAGGAAAGGTCTTATTTGGTACAGTAGAGATATGAATACGACTGGGTCTGATTAAATTAAATTAAATTGTCACCTTGTTCTTCTAAACTTCTTTGCCTCATAAGGACTTGCTTGTTTATGGCACAGACTTATTTATTAATTTTTTTCTTTTCTCTCGAGGTTCCTAGGTTATTCTGGGACTCCATTTATAGGAAGCAGTCAACCATATTTTCAGAAAGTAGATATATTTCAATTTGGACAGTCTTATTCAGATATTTTGACTCAAATATCTGAATCAAACCTGAATATTTTGGTTAATGAGATTTTTTAGTTTAATCCTGCTTTGTTTTAGGAAATGAATTTATAGAGGCTCTGTTCTTTTCTAAAATAGCCCCATTTTCCCCAAATTATCAAAGGTATTCAAGAAAATAGGAAAATAAGCAGAAGCAGTAATCTCCTAAGAGTCCTACTGTACACGATAGGTGGTTCAACCCTTATTGGGGTGTGTGTGTGTGTTTGTGTGTTCAGTAACAGATCCATTTATGCTGAATAGATGAAAGAAATAAGATAAAAACAGTATTTACAAGTTTTTCCCTAAAAAACAGGACTTCTCTGAAATCTACCAGGGCCTATATAGCACAGTGTTACATTGGATGAGCTCTGTGTATAATTATACTATTATAAAAGAAGATTTTTCAGGAGAATTTAGAGATCCAGAATTAATAGGTCCAATTAGGGCTCTACTGTCTGTGAAGTTTTCCTACTGTTTCTATCCAGCTGCATCTGAATGCTAAAAGTTAATGTAAAAGTGAGGTTACATTGTCTAATCACAGGGCTAGACATCTGTTTCTCCTTTGGGGACATTAGGCTATATTATAAGGATGAATAAATGAAAGGAGTATAATTCGCATGTTTCCCAGCGAACTGGAATTGCTGACTTTATGCTACAGATTGTTTAGTAAATATAATAGAGGCATAGATAAATTCTCTTTAATTAGTTAATCCTTAGCTATTTTATAATCTCAATTTAGATATTACTTCCTCAAGAAATCCAGTTCCCAAGATTGGGTGAGTTTCACCTGATATAAGTGTTCATAATACTTGTTCCTCTGCTGTGTTTCATATATCACATATATAACTTAATAGTTTTTTCTGTTTTTGTAATTGTGATATGCTTGGAATCTTTACTAGATTGTTAGACTACGAAGTAATCCACGAATTTGGGACTGCACCCATATCTATCACTTATAGTAATAGATATGCAGAATAAATATCAAGGCACATTTTACTTTAAAGACAAATTCTATATTATATATGCCCCCAGAAACTTAATAAACTGTGTTAACTTAGTAAATGAATGCATACTTCTACATTTTCAATAGGGCGTTCCTGCAATTACTAATAAATTACAGATTGTAAATTTTGGGTCCCCCAAAATTCACAACCACCTAGTACATCAGGATATGAACTTATTTGGAAATAGAATATTTGCAGATGTGTCAGTAAGAACCTCGAGATGATACAGTGAATTTAGAATAAACTATACATCTAATGATTAGTGTCCTTATGAGAAGAGGAGAGGACACAGAGAGACGTGTGAAGACAGGGCTGGAGTTAAGTCACCACAACAAGCCATTGGATGCTTAAGGCCGCCAGAGGCCGGAAGAAGCAAGTGAAGCTCTTCTGTCGAGTCTTCAGAGGGAGCATGCCCCTGCTGACATACTGCTTTCAGGCTTCTAGCATCCAGAACTGTGAGAGAATAAATGTCTGTTGTTTAAAGAAAAAAATTAAAGAACTAAAACCCAGTTGCTTTTCTCTGGTGAAATCAATATGCAGTTGAAAAATAAATGGCAACAAATGAATGTTTTTCATTAAGCAAATCAATTATTGCTGTTTTCTCCTTGTATCAAAATGTGCTTTCGTTTCCCATAGTAGTATATTGTATCAGTTGAGAACTTAGGCTTAAAGGTCAGAGTATAACAGAGGTTCAAATCCTGATTCTAAGAACAGTTTTCATTAAACTAAAAATGATACCAACATGCTAGTTTCTATGCTTGCAGTAATTTCAGTATCATCTGCCACGGACAACAAAAGCTCAGATGGGAAATAATCAGAAAACCACCTAGTCTGTGCTCCTCATATTGCTAAAATAAAAAAGGGGAGATGTCGCCTTGCAGCTGCGGACTGGAATGCTCCTGCGCACTGATCCTTTGAAGTCATAAGGGAGGGTCTTGGAATGCTGAGACCTGAGGGAATGATCTCGGTAAAACTTCTTTATCCGGTGGTCTCGGAATGCTGAGGCCATCCCGGGGATCATAAGTACGTGTGAAAGCACAACTCTTG
>NW_017732595.1:103517-106437 GCF_001890085.2 Hipposideros armiger
TTTTGACTCTTGTGATTTCTTAACCCGTCGCCGCTCCTCCTCGAAACCCCAGCCCTTGTCACACGGGACGTGATATAAATAACATATTTCTTAAAAGTGTTTAATGCACTCCTTTCTTATATTCTATGCTTTCATAAATGGGAGATGTTATGGTCTTGACAATACTGTGAATTTCTTAAGGCAAAGATTTTGCTTTATTTATTTTGCTTTATTGGTGACACATTCGTATTCGATAAATGAGTTAATGACTTAAAAATAAAATAATATGTCAAAGGGCATAATAATACTGTAATTGTTTAATACATTTGAATACTATAAACAACTGATCCAGCTATTTCCATGTAAGAAGTATGTGCAAAATCATAGCTACTACCTACTACATGCACTGTTTGCTAGGCACTGTTAAATGCTTCGGACACACTTTCTTATCTGATCAGCCTAAGAAATCTATGAAATATGTAAAGTATGTTTTCTATGTTTTTTAAGGAAGGACAAACTGAACTTGAGAGTTTAAACGGTGAGCTTGCAGTCAAACAGCTAAGTATGGCAGAACTGGTATCTGAAGTCAAGTCAATGCGATGAAAACACCACACCTTTTCTTGTATATTATATAAATGAAAACTGCTTAAATGTTTTACATGCTCTGCTCAATTGTAAGGAAAATTTTGGGAGGAATATAATTGACCTAATAAGCCATGGTTATACAGATAAATGTATGTGAGGATTCTTGGTGGCTGTGGCTGTGGCCCACTCTACCACAGGGAGAATCTTGTTCACACACACACACACACACACACACACACACACACACAGAAGCAAACAAACAAACAAACATGTTTAAAACCCACAACTAGGGAATCTTGACTGATTTGGTTCCTGTGCTAATACAAGCTTTCTGTTTGGCCTTGTGCTAATCTTACTTAAGATATTTAATTACTGTTCAAATTAATAATGGTTACTATTTAAAATTCCTGTTGGAATAAGTTCATAATTATTCTGACTTGGGGATGGGTTTGTTCTGAGAAACCATAGATCATCTGGAATAATCTTCCAGTCAAGAATATTTGAAATACTAGGCCAAAATAGAAGTCTCTGAATGCTATTTAAACTAGAGTAATTAGCTTTGTATTTGGTTAAGAATTAAATATCCCATAGTGGCAAATTATTAATGTTTCCAGCAAAGACTTTGCCTCTCAGAAAACCTGAGAACATTCATGTTTCATGTTTACATTACTGTCAAATATACAATTTTATGGATATTTTATTTTTTAGATGGCACTAATGATTCAGACACATTTAATTACATACAAAAGCAATGCAAAAATCATTGTTGGTTAAATGATGTAGAAAAATGGAACAATCATTCTGTGGTCCAGTGATTTCATTGAAACAGCATTTTGATGCATCAAGGCATCTGGGTTGACTTAATAAATTATGGCAAGGGACTTACAATTAAATAATATTAATGTGAACTTATTTTTGGATTTCAAAAAGGTTTCATTAAAGGTTTTAATGAAAGAGTTAGTTTAATAGCCTTTATTTCATGTGTAATGCAAACAAAAAACAAAAAAAATAAAAAAATAATATGATTTAAAAGTTCTTTCATCTGGCATTATTAATATAACTAATACTTAAAAATAAAATGTAAACATCTATGTAGAATCCTTTGCTAGAAATGATAATTAAAGTTTAACAACAAAAAAAAATGAATCTTAAAACTTATATTCAAGTTACTTTAAAAAAGAAAAAATGTATTACTATATCAGCCTTCTCTAGGACTGCATAGCTTTTGCAGGCACAACTCACTTGGGTCCTTTTTGAATGCTGGTACTGCACAGAGGTGGGAAAGCATTTTTTAAGATATGTAAATGCAGAGAAAAGACTCTAAAGTCCACTATGAGGGTGTCTTGATTTGGGTCCTGGATCTAACATCTATTGACTTGGTAACTATCAGCTATGTGATATTTTGGATTTCCAAGTTTTCAGGTGTTAAATAAGGAGAATAGTAAACACTACTGGGGTGGGAGGAGGAGCAAAATAGCACATAGATAACAGACTTCCAGTTAACTGTGAATGCCAGCGGGCCTACAACTAATTGTCCATTGCTACAAGCTTGGCTTTCTTTCTTTTTCGTTTGTGTGTCTGTTACTTTTATAACAGAGTGTGGTGATGAGAAAGAAGGGTAGAAGCCTTATTCCATGACCTGAAATTTGGCTGCTGATTGAACAACTGGATATGGGAAAGGGCTACTAGACAAAACATTCTGTTTCCTATTGAGGAAGAAAAAAGTGAGCCCCAAGCTGTGCTCCTGGTGGTTGTACCCAGTCACTCACCAGGACCTTCCAGAGGAAGACAGGAAATGTGTCAGGCACACAACGGGAGAGCCTGTGCCCACCAATGTTTGTGCAGCCCAGGGCTCCTCCCAAAGTCCATCAGGTATATTGCAAATGTCCCCATGTTTTGTGGGCTAAAAATCCAATTTAAAGTCATTTAAATTGATCTTTCTGTAGAAACACCACTTTCATTAAGCTTTATGGGTATTACATATAAGCTTTACTTGGAATGAAAGGTGCCAAGTTGTTTTATGTGCTAAAATATAAAGGAAACAGAAACGAAAGCCCACTTCTTTTCATCTCCGAGCACACTTGCCACATGGCGTTTTCTGGGATCTCAGTTCTATATGATATCATTTGGGCCATTACTTCAATAAAAAGGTTCCTTAGAACAGCTATAATTGCACTTTTCAGATCTAATGCTTTCTCTTTGCACATCTCCCTTATGAGGTTGTTCTGACCTTGACAGCTTCTATCCCATTACTGAAATATTACAGCAATAATTCAGAAACACCATGGTTAATATAAAGTATAGAAAGTAACATGTAAGTGTCTAGAGGTTTCAATGTTGGGAAATTCTACATGAT
>NW_017732595.1:108757-109723 GCF_001890085.2 Hipposideros armiger
GAAAGCAGAACTGGGTCCTAGTAATCTTTATGTAATTAGAGTGGCATCTGGAATAGAACTGCTTACACTATCATATTTTCCCCATGTACATATACAGGAACAGATATAAAGAAGTATTTCTCCCTTTTCAACTGAAGAGGAGTTTGTAAAATTCGTCATCATGAATGTCAAGGAAAACTCCTCATATTATTATAGTAATATTTTGGTCTTCATGATGCTGATAAGATGAATAGATCCCAATTATCACCTATTCCTTTTTTCTCCATTTGGGAATGTGAATCTGATTGGTATAACTTAGGTCTCCTACCTTCCCCAGGTCAGTGTAAGGCAAGGAACATAATTAACAATCTCATCAGACGTCTTTCAAAGGCAAATGGGTAATTTTTTTAAAGGAATTGAAATGTTAGAAAAGTTTATGGATTCTCTATGGTCAAAAAACAAATTTCGATTATATTGGCTACATGTAAAGGTAAAGACATCAGAGTTGTTTATATTGTGTCATCATTACTTCATAGTAAACTTTTTTTTTTTTTGCAGAAAGTATAGGCTTATTATTGACATTTGTGATTCTGTAGACAACATAGGTTTCTAACTCACGCAACTGTCATAAGAAAGCCCAGTGATAGAGCATCTAAGCAAATCCACAGACTTAGGGAATCCTGATTGCCTATCTTAATGATGAGGAGTTATCACTGTCATTCATATATGTTAAGAATGACACTAAATTTCATAGCATTGTAAAACTCAGTCATGAACATGAATTCAGCTGACATATGATTTGTTTCTGTCTTCCTAGTCTTCCCATTCTCTGCTCAGTTCAGCTATTGGATGTGGAGAAGAGGGTAAAACAAGGTGGAGAAAGAACAGATAGATATACTAAAAAGTAGAGAATCCACTCAACTCCAGAATTGTTCCAGTTCAATATCTTTCTGTTCCTCAAAAATCAGAAATAGAATTACCCTATAT
>NW_017732595.1:110501-114361 GCF_001890085.2 Hipposideros armiger
ACAAGTCATAATGGCAATTATCACAGGGTGCCCCAAAGTGCAGCTGCAATCAGTTCCCTGAACTCGCAGTAACGTGACCATGGGTTTTGGTAAAACTTTTTTATTTGATTCATCATGATACGAAGAGGGTATTTCATGTAATTCAATTGGAAATACACATACTTGACATATTGATGTTCCTTATAAATGAACCTTTTCCATTCTGAGTCACATTGGTGAGTTCTCCACTCCATTACTCTGTCTGACTGTTGTTCCCTGGGATATTTAGGGATATCTTTTCTGAAGGGAAATCAAGAATTCTTTCTTCTGAATTCTGAATGTAAGCTTCATTTTAAAGATCTATTGTTATATTCAGCTTGCTCCATGGTGCTTGCACAAACTCTATTTTTTCTGATTAGAAAAAGCAGGAATTATTTGAAGCTCCTGTGATAGCCATTGCCAGCAATGGTGAAACATTCACAACTTGAAAATACGCTTGTTGAATCATTTGGAAATCATCTGAAATATTCATTTGCTTGCATCTTCATTTGTGTTTTTTATAATCTTTTTACACTTACATTCCTTCATGGACTTTAGAGACAATGTTTAAAATTTTCATTTTCTACACTCTCCTAACTTATTTTGACTAACAAATATTTCATCTCATTACATAAATTATGGGATACTAGGGCTCAAGGAGAAAAGCCATTTACATTTAAGGGTAAAGCTATTACGTGTGTCATCACAATTGTAAACAAATATTTTAAAGGACAGATAGGTGGTCTCTATGTCATAAGCCATATATCAACATTTTCATTTTCAAATTGGCCTCAGGACAGATTTTTGTTATGTCAAATAATGACAATTTCCTAACTTCAAGAAAATCATTATTGTGAGTGATTTTAAAACACTTTCAAATTTTAAAATCTGTATTTTGCTGACAATGGCTAAATTAGTAGTTCAGATAAATGTGAAATATCTATTTAAATCAGATGTTAGTGTCTATTAGAATTTATGGGTGTGCTTTTGAATAAATATCTTTGTATTTTTTCTGCATGTTTGTGTATATGTGTGTATGAAGACACATGAGAACAATAATAGGGCACTGAGTGCAGGGGTTATGGAGTGTATCTGAGCTGCATAAAATTCTGCTAAATACATTTCTATAAACAGCATTCAAATATTTTGCATGTTTCAAAATCAGGAAATAATGATTTTTGTAACTTTAAGAAATCTAATATAAATTGTTTATTCCCTTCAAGTGTAGAGAGAAATGGAACTTCACTGTTCAGTGCAGACAGATGAGCTTTTTGTGCAGCTCTTTCTTGTATGCATTAAGCTCTACATTCATATTGAAGTAAATGGAACTTCTTATATCAAGAGGAACTATAGAAGCACTATTTACTTTGTATTTCCCACTCATGAATTTTTGAGACTAATAACTTTTTTCTAATTACCAAACTATCAAATATATGCAAGCTCCAAAACTGTCTTGAACACATGTAATGAGGGACTATCTTCTATTTCCATACATTTATCTATTCATAATTTCATGACAGTTTATCGGAATCTTGAAATTACCTTAATTACTATTAACAGTCAGAGTTTTCCTTAACAATTGAAAATATTATTATTTTGATAGTGGTTTCATCCAACAAAGCTTATTGCATAAGGCATTTTCCTAGAAGTACTGGGGCCTGCAGATTCATCTCGCAATTAATCTCTACAGATAAAAACAGACATTTCTAGGAAAGTTAAATTATGCACAAAATTATTCTCATTTACTCAGTATTTTTTTCTTTAAGGATAGTGTGCTCTGTAATGTTTTAACTCTTGGAAAATAGAATGAGCGGCCTCCAAATTGTCCTGATTGACCACTGCCTTCAAGTCTTAGATGCTCTAATTATTGGTTTGGCAAATTCCATATGCTTACATGATTTCAGATGAAACAGCACCTTTGATCTTAGAAACAATTGAGATGGTCTTCCACCATTTTGTGGCTACACAGTGTCTTTTAGAAATATTTGTTAAAGCAGGCAAGAGANTTTTTTTTTTTTTTTTTTTTTTTTCTGGCTTAAGGAAAGCTCAAGATCATATACAGACACCCCTGGGATTAAGGACACATAATGAGAGGTTGGGCTCCTAAGTCTCCTGAGCCTGCTTTCTTTGGAGGATGAGGGACTGAGAGGACCCAGCTGTTTTTGCAGCTATCAACCATTACAGTACTTTTAGTTTCCTATTATGCTTATAGAGTGCAAATAAGTTTTTAGGTGTTACTCAACTCACAGTAATCTCTTCCTTTATGAATATCTAATTCAATCTTATCTCCAAGATAGGTTTTAGATTTTTCATGACTCTGTGTTACCTCTGAAAAATTAAATTAGTTCTTAAGTAGTCCTCAGTACTATTTAACGATACCTAACAGAAGCTTAACGGAACTCTAACTCCCATTTATGATAAGTCATTTATACTGTTCCTGCTGTTTCCTCTGCCTATTCTGTTCTCTTTGTCTTTGTCCCAATCTTTTATTCTAAAGGACCCTCTTCCTCCAATCTACCACCATTAGAATGTAGAACCTACGAGGCAGGGGGTTTTGTCTGTTTTTCTCACTGCAGTGTTCCCCGTGACGGCATGCCACCTAATAATAAGTGCACAATAAATATTAGTAGAACATATATCAGTGGAAGAAACTCTTTTGCAATCTTTTATTTTTTTTCCCTCCACAGTGCCTGGCACATAACAGATATTAGATACATGTTTGCTGAGTAATACACACATGCTACTGAATAATTCACAAATGAATAAGAGCAATGGGTTTTATACCCCAGCTTAGGCCTGGACACTGTGGATGTTCCATAACCCTACTTAATTATAGCTCATACTGATTTATTGACTCCTGCAGGTCCTTTGCTAAATCCAAATCTTCACATGTTCGTGTTCTCTAAGTGAGTCTAGGTCTTAACCACTTTCTCTTCTCACCAATCAACAATCCTGCTATACTTTTTTATTTATATCTTACTTAGGGATGAATTTGTCAATAAGATGAGATTATACTTTACACTTCTCTCCTCATGCCACGCATCAAGCAGTTACTTATTTATTTTATATAGTCATCTCTATTAAAAAGAAGCAATAATTTATTTTTACATTTATCTATCCATTCATTATTTTAACAATCATTAAGTGCTCAATATCATTTACTAGCAACATACCTAATGTCAAATGGTATTTATCACCATTATGAATCTGTTTTCAAAATGCATTATTTCTTGAATCTTTAGAAATCTTGTCAATTCTCTTATCCTGCTGGATGCCTATCATGTTTCTCCTGCAGAATTTGCAAAAGACACATTTTTCTTTTCAGCTGTAATGATCAATTCATTGTAATGTGGAAAGAAGCAAGTAGCCATCATTCTCAAATACACCAGAATTATCACTGCAATTATTTCAGGTAACAATGGAAATATTTAAAATATTGTACACCCTCAATTCACATTATCTTAGGTTTGTCCACAAACAACACAATAGTTCAAGAAATTTAACTTAAGAAATTTGCATGATTGAGTCAGGTCAGGGCAATTATCTTATTCCTAGTAAGTAACATGATGCTAGGATACAGCAGGTACTCAATAATTATTGGTTTAATAAGTAAATACATGGATCAATGTATGAATATATAGGCTAAATGCATCAGAATTATTTGTAGCTTATGTAGTCACATGCATATAGTCCTGTATATTTGAAGGATATAAGCTACATCACTTGATGAAGAGGGAATGAAGAAGAAAACTATCATCCTATATAATCTGTCTTATATATATTATAAATAAAATGCAATATAATGATCATATATAATAATAAAATAAATATAATATGTTGTA
>NW_017732595.1:122911-124148 GCF_001890085.2 Hipposideros armiger
CAAATCTCTTTTCATGATCAATATGCTGCTGCACTTCCCTTAGGTAGAAATATTTTGCCCATCCATTTTTGAAAAACATTATGGCACTGCTTTATTGGTATTAAATTGCATTCAATTTCAGTATCCCAGAAGAATGTTAACACTTTTATTTTTGGTCTGGATATAGAGGTACACAGCAAATTAATTCAAATCACAAATGACAGTAAATTGAGTGATGATATGAACACCAGATAACACAGACAGATAATAAAAAGAGATCCAGAATGAAATAACCAAAGAATGATTATACTTCTTAATGCTATTTTGGGTACATATGGAGAAATGTCCAAACACTGATTTTTAATAGCTGGGAAATATTTTCTGCATGACTACCTAACAAAGCAACTTGTGGCTGGTAGAAACAGAAACAAAATAGGTGCCAATTTATAGTAAAAAATCAAAGAAGTTTGACAAGTGTGATTAATATACACTGAAACATCCCATAGATGTCCAAAGAAGTGATGTTCCTTGAAAAATAATAGTATTTTCTAAACATAGCCCATCTTTTTAATCAAACTCTGGTATTGATGCAGAAAGATCACCAATATGGGGAGACATAATCATCTGATAAAACAGAAGTTTTAGTGCTATCATAAATAGAAATAGAAGAATGTCATGAGTGTGATAAAATTTAAGTTTATGAATGTAGGAAACACAAAAGGATCCAAAGCAAAGGAGAGATAGATCCTTCATCACAAAACTATTATAAGAGTGGGAAAAAAGTATGTTATTAAGAGAACCTAATGGACTGTGGTATATGAAATATTATTGGGAGGTGATAAATTCTATAGTTTAATAACTAATTTAAATGTCAATTTCCACCTCTATCATTGATTTCTCTAATATTTATTTCAGTTTGGATACTTTTAATTAGCTTGTCATATTGCCAATTTGCTATTTTTGAAATGGAATTATTGTAGGCCCTGGTTAGAATTTTATTATTATAAAATTCAAAAGGACCCACATAATTTCTGTGTTGACCATTTCTTTTTGCAGCTGATTTCTTTGTGCAGTACAAAGAAAAAAAATAAATATGCATCACCATACTTCAAGTCAGATTCTGAGTTAGACAAAAGCCTCTTGGAGTGGATAAAACAGTGAAATTAGAAAAATCAGAACCCCAGATGAGTCATTCAAATTATTCTCTAGAAAAAGTTTAATGCTCTTCGTACTCACTGAAAGTCCAGAAACTCAATCT
>NW_017732595.1:127733-130323 GCF_001890085.2 Hipposideros armiger
TTATGGTGAGTAGAAGTGATAGTAATTTTCCTTTATGTAACCATCCTGGTTCTTAATAGAATGCTTCTAAGATACCACTATTAAGAATATTAGTGACTGAGTTTTTGATCCTATATGAGGTTAAGAAAAATTTCATTCTATTTCTAGTATGCTGAGCACATTAAAAAAACATATGAATTATTTTTCTTTGTGAGATGATCTTATGGTTTTGCTCATTTAATCTATTAACATGTCGATGTTATCCTTCCTGCTGTGATTTCTTGCTACCAAGATGATGATAATGATGATACTCATCAGCAGGAATGGACGGGGGTGCACAGGGCACTGCATAGTCCTGGCAATACGCCCCTCCTCTCACCTCAATGTCATCATTGGCAGGAATAAAGAGGATGTCAAAAAAACTTCAGGTTCTTCTGGAAAGCCCCTGCCCTCACAGACTCCCTTTCTTATGACTAAAATCTGGCAGAGTCCAATTCTCAAAAAGAATCTATGATTAAAATTAATTATCTACTCCCCCTTGAGGAAGTAACCATCAAGTTGAATCCACTGACATCTTATGTTCCTATTTATCTCAGTCATCACCAAGTCCAAGATTTCAAGGCCATCACACATCTCTTGAACTCTTATTTACACCGTTCTGTACATCTCTGTATCTGATGTACTTTTCTCCAACAATTTTGCATCTTTAGACACCTCCACTCTGAAACTCAAGGTCTGTCATCATCGAAATGTCCTATTCTAGCCTTTTCTCTGGAGGACACTTGCACCTTATTTCTTTCAAAGAAATCTGGATCTCCTTTGTGACACTGCTTCCCCTGCAATTCTCTCAAGCATGCCATCTATTGCAGACATAGTGCCACATAAGGGTCACTGACTTAGGGTGTGTAATATTATGAGTAATAACTCCCCATCCTTACAGGTATCTGCTCTAAGCAGGCTATATTTAAAAAATGTTGCACTGATACTCCGTCAGGACAGAATATAACTGGACTACTGAGTCTTACAGTCAAGTCCACCTCTTTGGCTGTAATGTGAGTTCTTTGTTGCAATGCAATGTTATTTGGTATCCTACGTCATGGGGTTAAACATTCTGTAGGCCTTTGGATAGTGGTGCTGCCAGAGTGGGCAGGGAAGGAAAACCACATGCACAATATTTATATATTCAAGTCAAAATAAATTGTTGGCCCTCCCATGAAGAAAGTCATTAAAGTGACATCCATGGTTATTGGGTGTCCTTGAGAGATGGTTCCCTATATAAGGCTCAACACTGGTCTGTTTTACTAGTAGTTTGGGCATTTGACAGTAGCATTGCAGGCTCATGAATAACCTTGGTCCTTCTCACATAATTACTACGGTACATTCATTCTCCCATTATGCTAGCATTTATGGGGCAAGAGTGGGCAGTGGTAGCAATGATAGAGACTGGCTGATGTCAACTGGAAGAGTCATTCTCTCTAATTAGTTGTTTAGTGCCTCCTCCATAGTGACTATTCTTATTGTCATTAATATGCCATATAAAAATCCTCATAATCATAGCCTTTCCCATCAGTCCATCCACATACTTCCTCTGATTTCCTTGTCCCCAGTCTCCTAATTTTTCTCTTTACAGATATGTGACTAACTAGCTAGGCCATTTGCTACTGTGTGTGAACTTTATACCTGCTTCTCTTCCAAAGTAGATGGCTCAATGAAAAGATTTTTGTTCCTTCTGTCTTTTCAGACCACCCTTGAAGGTATTACAACCATAGTGCACTTTTGGCTTGTACTCACATACTCAGCTAAGTTATCCATGAATTAAGCTTGACATTTTTACCTCTAATAGTTGGCCATACAGGGTGTCCTTATATGGCCATAGGTGTGACCTCAAAAAGAGGCACTAGTACAGATATGGTGGATATCATAGAAGTATGGACCAGCTGCTCTTGAAGCTTAATTGTGCTTCTTGGCTCTGATCATGCCCAATCTGGGGCATAAACTGTCACTCTTAGAGTGGATTGCTCCTAGGTCTGCCTGAACTTATAACATGGTAGGTTCTTACCACATCATCACTCCTATCCCCTAGACAAGCATTCCTTATGGATGAGGGCTAAATATTATCATAGCTAATTACCTGCTGCAGATGGTATGGTCTTGCTCCCAATTTCCAAGGATCAAGTTTGGAGTTCTATTGAAGCATACCACAGATTCCACATAGTAATTTTTCTACCATAGATACCTCTAATACCATAGGTTCTGCCAGGTTGTATGGCCAAAGTTGCTTGCACCACAGACTAGATCCTCTAGATGCCATTCAGGTTTGGCAAATTTCCATGTTACTCAGAGAAGTAACCATAACCAAGGAACCCAAATCACAATCAGAATTCAAAGAGGCTTACTCAACGTTGTGCTTTCCTTTTTTCAAGCACAGGTATAAGTTTCAATAATTTGTTCTTTATTTTGGCAGGAATACCCTCCCAAACCTCTGGACCCTTAAGAAATTTATTGATGTGGTAGGTCCTTGATTATTTATGGAATTTATTTTCCACCTTTTGGAAATCCATCTGTTTTATCAAGGCTTTCAATGTACTTTTCACTTCTTGCTTATATGGTC
>NW_017732595.1:131882-141738 GCF_001890085.2 Hipposideros armiger
TTTTTCAAAGTGTTTCAGGTCAGAAAACTTGGTCCAGAAACTGGATGAAAGATCATGTCTCTTCATTGGAAGGGGTTGCCCTCAGTTTCAAGATAATCTATCCTTGCTCTCTTTTGATTTTATGCATTGATCAATATACTTGTTGATAGCCCATCTGGTTTCTCCCAGAAAGACCTTGTTCTGTTAACATCTCCATAGCTCTCTTCGGGTCAGGGCCATTTGGCCTTTTCACTTGTTATACAATTGCATCCACCTTACTTGTGATCATTAAATGCTGCCACCTGGCCTCTCTAATTTTGAGATCCTGTCATTCCCATTGCAATCAGAGAGGAAAGTTCTCAATAGCATCTCTCATCACTACTCCTGGCTTACAGATGACAGGCTCTACTGAGCTTTTCAAGGATTCCGATGTCTCTTTCATGAGTGCATTCCTTATTACTCTCTTTGGGAAATAGAGTGTTCTTCAGGCCTTCGACAGGACATTGTATATCCATTCTAGCATGACCACTTCTCTGAGATTTTTATTACTCTTCCACCATATTTCACAGAGTTCTGGCATTTCTACCTCACTTGGTCTGGGCCTATTGCTTCTAACAGCAATTTAGAGCTTTACTAGTCTTGCCAAGGTGTAAAATTCTGTATCATACCACAATGCTGACACATTAACAGGCTTTTCCACATCCAACTTTAAATTTCAAGCCCCTTGACCAGCAGCCTCAGTTCTATGCATACTCTTCTGGCTCCTAGTGGTACCTACTGGCTAGGTCATTCAGGTCCTTTGGGTTATAAATTCTTTCTTTCTGTAGCAGGCCCATCCCCATCACTTCTGTGGCTGGACTGTGTCATTGGTTTTGTGGACAAGAGGAGGAAGCGGGCAGGAAGGAAGCATGTGTTGTCTTTCAAGAAAGTCTCTGCATTAGCATCAAAGGGGATACCTCTGTTTAACAGAGAGGAGTGGGCCATTTAGCTCAGGGAAATCTGATCATTCAAGAATTTCCAGTGCATCAATCCAGATATTACTATTCTAAATGTCATCATTACACTCCTTCCCAATTCTGAATTTAGTGGCGTAGCCTTGTCTAGATTGAGAGTTTAATCTTCTCTGCTACTCTTTGATTAAGTTCCGTGCCAGATCCCTCAGCTTTCTATTGTCTGCCTTCCAGCTGCAAGCAGTGAAAATTTTGTTTTATGCTTCCAATGAGGCCTTTTGGCTTTCACAATTTGCCTCAAATTGATGATTAATACTTTCAGCCTTTCTTGTCTCTCCCTCATCAATAGCCCTGAGTAACGGACATCTAACTCCATAGTTCTTATACTTATTACATTCCCCATATCTCTCAAATGCCTAAGATATGGAACCCTCAAGTGCATCCCCTTCCAAAAGCATACTACTCTCATTCACTACCAGTGAAAGTTTTAATAACTGCAGAGTACATCATGCCAGAGGCTACTGATATTCCACTTACCAATGGTGATGGTTCTCACTGCTAGCTGGCTGGTGAGTTTTCTGCTCAAAACCCTATTTGAAAGTAAATTTTTAACACAAAACACGACAGGTTTGAGTCTTTGGAAAATAGCTACAAACATAGAGTCTTGTGTACATGCGAATTTCATAATTTTTTACATAGCACACATGTTGATAAATTTAAAAGAATAGAATTCATACAAAGTACATATTTTAAGAACACAAAGGCATGAAACTAGGAACTATAAACAAATGGATATCTGGGGAATCCCCAAACACATTTCTAAGTATCCCATGGATCAAAAAGTTCTCAAGAGAAATTAAATAGATTTTGAACTAAATGTGTCAGAGGCAGTGAAAGCAGGGCTCAGGGGAAATTTATAACACTAAGTGCATGTGGTAGAAAAGAATAAAACCTGTAGTCAACAACCTCAGCTTCCACTTTAGAAAATTATAGAAAGAAGAATAAATTAAGCTAGAACAAGCAGAAAAACTAATAAATAATAAAGGTTAAACCAGAAAGCAATGAAATTGAAACAGGAAAACAATAGAAAAAAATAAAATCAAAAGCTCATTCTTTTGAAAGATCAGTAAACTTGATAAACCTATAGCTAAGCTAATCAAGAAAAAGAGCAGACACAAATTGCCAATATCAAAAATGAAAGAAAGGTCATAACTGCTGATCCAATTGACAATAAAAGGATAATAAAGAAATACTATAAACAACTGTGTCCACAAATTTAATAATGTAGGTAAAATGGACTAATTCCTTGAAAGACACAAGCAACAGAGATTCACAGAAGAAATAGATAATCTGAATTAGACTATATCTATTAAATAACTTGAATTAATTATTAATAATCTTCCAAAAAAGAAAGTACTAAGATCAGTTTTATTGTTGATTTCTACCAAACACTTAAGAAATACCATCAGTTCTCCACAATACTTTCCAGCAAATTGAAGCAGAAGGAATGTGAATTCATTTTATGAGGCCAGAATTAGGTACTGTAATACTAAAATTGCATACAGACATATATAAGAAACAGACCAATATCTCTCATGAACACAGATGCACAAGTCATCAGCAATATGTATATATTAGAAAATTGAATACAGGAATGTGTTAACATATTTATAGAGCACATCCAAGTGGCATTTTTTTCCAGGTATGCAAGGCTGGTTTGACATTTGAAAACCAGTCCATCTAATCCACCATATCAATAGCATAATGAAGAAAAATCATGTTCGTATCGATTGAGAAAAAATTTTTGACAAAACACAAAACTCATTCATGATAAAAACTCTCAGTAAACTAAGAAGAGATAAAAACTTCCTCGATGTGATGAAAAATGTCTACAAAAGCCTACAGCTAACATAATATTTAATAGTGAGAAATTAGATGGTTTCCCTTTAAGATTGACAAAAAGGCAAGGATGTCCTTTATCATTACTTCTATGTAATATTATATTAGAAGCACTGGCTGGTGTATTAAGAAAAAAAGACATAAAATGTAAACAGAATGGAAAAAAAATTATCTTTACTTGCAGATAACATGATTGTCTATGTGGAAAGTCTCAAAGAAAATACAAATAGATTCCTTGACCTAACAAATATATTCCTGAGTATATAATCTCAGTATGCAAGTTTGAAGTTTATAAAACCAATTTAAAGTAGCACCTATAAAATAAAATATATATAAATCTAACAAAATAAGTACAGGCTTTGTGTACAGAAAACTATAAAACACTTATGAACAAAATCAAGGAAGATCTAAATAAATGGAGAGATATTATGTGATTATGGATNAATTTTCTTGCAAATATATGCTTTTGGTTACAAAAGGGATTGTGCCAAATGGTCTGTTGAACCTACTGTGATTATTAGAAAACATAATGTATGTTAGTGCCAAAGGGTCTGTATATAAATAATAATGTTTTAATAATAGGTAATTTTTTCACACCAGCCAAGCCTCCCAAAGGAAGTATTTGACCTCTAGTCATTAACTAATAATCCATTTCATATACTGTAAATAGACAGACAGATGGAATGGATGCTTTATCTACATGAGTACCAATTAAATATTAAGTTAAATCACTCGGGCATTCTTTGGCTTCAATAATAATTAAAAAATAAATTGTCTGTCCTTTAGATTAATATTGTCATACATTTCTAACATATCACAGCAGATATTTTTGTTATGTTTCCCCAGGGTTCTTTTTCACATTTATATTAGCAACATCAATAGCAGAAACTGAATTAGTGCCCACTGCATGTGTTTGCCCCTAGGCTATTGGCCTGTGGTAATAATAATCCCATACATCTTTAAAGGTTAACCTTTGTAAAGTATGAAGTGATGATCAGCTATGGGTAGGTACAATACACTTCAATGAACTTTTTTAAACTTCATAGGACAATAATAATACCACAAGTTTGCACCAGAGAACCATGCAAAAATATGATTTTGTCCAAATGGGGACTAGAAGATTAATGAGATACAGTAAGTGACTTGTTAAAGGCCACACTGAGGGGTTGGTAATTGGCAGATGAATCTTGACTTCAAAATTTTTAAAGCCTATGCCATAAACCCTATCTTGAGTATTCTATGAGTCACAAATGAAAAAAGAGTATAAGACATTATCAATTCTGAGTTTTAAACAAGTTCAAAAGGTGTCTTTGTTTCATTGAAGCAGTTACATTCACTAATTATACATTAAGTCACTGGGTTGGTTTTTTTTTTATCTTGTAGGAGAAATGTGGAACAACTTAAACTGATTTTGAGAAATATTGCCAATAGTTTAATATAAATAAAATACCAGTTCTGGAAAAACTCAATATTATGGAAACATTGCAGGCTGCTATTTAGTGCATCACATGGGAAATTAATTACATTAAAATGTTCAGATTTCTATTATATCAACAGTTGCATACAAATGAGTCTGTACATTTGAAATGAATCTTCAAACAAAATAATAGCTACAGGGAATCCAAAAAGTTTGGGCCATTATCACAAAGATCTCAACGTTTACAATGACTACCTTCTGAAAATGAGAGTTGACATTTCTTCTGGAGACAACAAAATTCTGTGTTCAGATTATAAGAGAGACAAAGGCAAAATTATTTTTCTTTCTTAATAGCATTATTGGCATTGTTCATTTTTGGCCTCCAGTGGAAATGGCTTCCTAACTTTAAATAGATCTCTATCCATTCAAAAGCCATTCATTCCCNAAGAGTTGTTATGTAGAAAGGAGAAGCAGAAAGGAAGAGAGTTCACTAGGAAGCATTTGTGCAAATATTAAAATAAATGTTTTTATTCCAATATACAAGCCCCGGTTAAAATTAGAAGGGAGTCATCACATTGTCCCAATCTTATTCATTCAATCTCCATCACACGTCTTGGATCCATTCATTTCTGTCCACTATAAAAGTTTTTTCAATGACCTTACCACTTCTACTATCTTTCATCTTATATCAGTGTTCTAAGTGGTTTTCAGAACTTCTTAAAATACAATTGGATCATATCACTTCTTTGTTTAACATTTTTCAAGGTCCTTCCATTACCTAAGTATAAACTCAAAATTCTAACAAAGTTAGAAATATCCTGCCTTGTCTTGCCTCAGCATCCTCTATCATCCCTGGCCTTATGTCATGGGTCAATCTCATCTGTAGTTGGCTCCAACCACAATGGTCTTTAATTCGTATTTGCAACACCTCAGGGATTTTGTGCATACTTCTGGTAGAATTGTCTTCCATTCCACTCTGTTTCTGACCAGTTCCTTTCAGGTGCTTCCTATTCAGATTCTGCACTAGAATCATTCCATTAAAATGCCTCATGATTTGCCTGCATTTTTCCCTGATAGAACTGGTAATGGTTGGTAACTAAGTATTTATTCCTGTTACTGTTCACATCATACTTCTCTCTCCCACTGTGTGAGTTCTAGAAGGGCAAGGATCCCCTTCTCCTTATTACTTCTGTCTTTTCAGGGTCTGCAAACAGTGCTGTGTGCATAGTTAGGTGTCCATGACATTGCAGGGCATCATGAATTCAAAACAGTTTTCTAAGTTACAGAGTGGGGAAGCAGCAGATTGACATCTGTCTCTTCTACCTTGCCCAGAGATAACAGAAATCTATAGCAGTGAAATAATGCTGTCCGGGTTGTGATTAAAAACTAATGGACTTTCTGGCCGGCCGAGTGGCGCGTTGGTTAAGAGTTGGCTTAGGACGCCAGCTCTGAGCAGCAGGACCCGGGTCAGATCCCACATTAGGGCCAGTGGTGCCGCGCCCTCTACAGCTAAGATGGAGAACAACAGCTTGACTTGGAGCTGGGCTGCTGAGAGTCACAGGTGAAGGCGAAGGCGTAGGCTGCAGTGGGCTGTTGTAAGCTACCATGACTGGCAGCTGGCATGAGCTGCCAAAAGCCACTGTGAGTGGCCATACAGGGGCTGGCTACTGATCTGCCTCAGCCAGGAAGAATGCAATGATCACAATACCAACATGGGCCAGTGAAGCAATGTCCTCCACAACTAGACTGAAGAACAAAAGGACAGCAACTTGTCTGTTCCCCTCCCNGAGGCCTTTTGGCTTTCACAATTTGCCTCAAATTGATGATTAATACTTTCAGCCTTTCTTGTCTCTCCCTCATCAATAGCCCTGAGTAACGGACATCTAACTCCATAGTTCTTATACTTATTACATTCCCCATATCTCTCAAATGCCTAAGATATGGAACCCTCAAGTGCATCCCCTTCCAAAAGCATACTACTCTCATTCACTACCAGTGAAAGTTTTAATAACTGCAGAGTACATCATGCCAGAGGCTACTGATATTCCACTTACCAATGGTGATGGTTCTCACTGCTAGCTGGCTGGTGAGTTTTCTGCTCAAAACCCTATTTGAAAGTAAATTTTTAACACAAAACACGACAGGTTTGAGTCTTTGGAAAATAGCTACAAACATAGAGTCTTGTGTACATGCGAATTTCATAATTTTTTACATAGCACACATGTTGATAAATTTAAAAGAATAGAATTCATACAAAGTACATATTTTAAGAACACAAAGGCATGAAACTAGGAACTATAAACAAATGGATATCTGGGGAATCCCCAAACACATTTCTAAGTATCCCATGGATCAAAAAGTTCTCAAGAGAAATTAAATAGATTTTGAACTAAATGTGTCAGAGGCAGTGAAAGCAGGGCTCAGGGGAAATTTATAACACTAAGTGCATGTGGTAGAAAAGAATAAAACCTGTAGTCAATAACCTCAGCTTCCACTTTAGAAAATTATAGAAAGAAGAATAAATTAAGCTAGAACAAGCAGAAAAACTAATAAATAATAAAGGTTAAACCAGAAAGCAATGAAATTGAAACAAGAAAACAATAGAAAAAAATAAAATCAAAAGCTCATTCTTTTGAAAGATCAGTAAACTTGATAAACCTATAGCTAAGCTAATCAAGAAAAAGAGCAGACACAAATTGCCAATATCAAAAATGAAAGAAAGGTCATAACTGCTGATCCAATTGACAATAAAAGGATAATAAAGAAATACTATAAACAACTGTGTCCACAAATTTAATAATGTAGGTAAAATGGACTAATTCCTTGAAAGACACAAGCAACAGAGATTCACAGAAGAAATAGATAATCTGAATTAGACTATATCTATTAAATAACTTGAATTAATTATTAATAATCTTCCAAAAAAGAAAGTACTAAGATCAGTTTTATTGTTGATTTCTACCAAACACTTAAGAAATACCATCAGTTCTCCACAATACTTTCCAGCAAATTGAAGCAGAAGGAATGTGAATTCATTTTATGAGGCCAGAATTAGGTACTGTAATACTAAAATTGCATACAGACATATATAAGAAACAGACCAATATCTCTCATGAACACAGATGCACAAGTCATCAGCAATATGTATATATTAGAAAATTGAATACAGGAATGTGTTAACATATTTATAGAGCACATCCAAGTGGCATTTTTTTCCAGGTATGCAAGGCTGGTTTGACATTTGAAAACCAGTCCATCTAATCCACCATATCAATAGCATAATGAAGAAAAATCATGTTCGTATCGATTGAGAAAAAAATTTTGACAAAACACAAAACTCATTCATGATAAAAACTCTCAGTAAACTAAGAAGAGATAAAAACTTCCTCGATGTGATGAAAAATGTCTACAAAAGCCTACAGCTAACATAATATTTAATAGTGAGAAATTAGATGGTTTCCCTTTAAGATTGACAAAAAGGCAAGGATGTCCTTTATCATTACTTCTATGTAATATTATATTAGAAGCACTGGCTGGTGTATTAAGAAAAAAAGACATAAAATGTAAACAGAATGGAAAAAAAATTATCTTTACTTGCAGATAACATGATTGTCTATGTGGAAAGTCTCAAAGAAAATACAAATAGATTCCTTGACCTAACAAATATATTCCTGAGTATATAATCTCAGTATGCAAGTTTGAAGTTTATAAAACCAATTTAAAGTAGCACCTATAAAATAAAATATATATAAATCTAACAAAATAAGTACAGGCTTTGTGTACAGAAAACTATAAAACACTTATGAACAAAATCAAGGAAGATCTAAATAAATGGAGAGATATTATGTGATTATGGATGAAAAGAATCAATATTTTTAAGTTGTCAATTCTCCCTAACTTTCCTATCAATTAAATGCATTAACATAAAAATTCCAGAAAACTATATTGTAGATATTGACAAATACACAAAAGAAATCTAATGGATAAAGGATAGATTTTTCAACAAGTGGTGCATAAACAATCAGATATCCATATGCAAAAACAAACAAACAAACAAAAAAACAAACCTAGACACAGACCTTACAGCTCACACAGAAATTGAGTTAAAATGGATAAGAGATCTTAATGTAAAATGCATAATTATAAAACTTCTAGAAGAGAATATATGAGAAAATCTTTGTGACCTTGGGTTTATGTATGTGTTTTGAGATATAACACAAAATGTATAATTCAAGCAATTGGTAACTTTACTAAAATTACTAAATTATTAAATTAAATTTATTAAAATTAAAAATGTGTTTCATGAAAGATCATTTTAAGGGAAAGGAATGTCAAGTCACAGACTGGGAGAACAAATTTGAAAAACACACATCTGTTGAAGAATTTGTGTCCAACACATGGTAAGAACACTTACAAGTCAAAAATAAAAACACAACCTACCCAACTCAATGTATGAGCAAAAGTTCTGAACAGACACCTCTTCAAGAAAGATATATAGATAACAAATAATATGAAAAGATGGTCTATATTTTTAGGGAAATTCAGGTTAAAACAATAATGAGGTATCACTACATACTTCTAAATGTGGCTAAAATTAAAAAAAAAAAAACAATCACAATACCAAGTTCTGAAGAATATGTGGAACAATAGGAACTCATTTATTGCTGATGGGAATGCAAAATGAATTGGTCACTTTGCAAGGCANTGAAGCAATGTCCTCCACAACTAGACTGAAGAACAAAAGGACAGCAACTTGTCTGTTCCCCTCCCCCAATTCCCCAATAAAATCTTTAATAATAATAATAATAATAATAATAATAATAATAATAATAATGGACTTTCTTTTTAATGGAAAATAAATCTTTTAGGAACTACAACTTTTTTATTATTGAAGATCTTTTAAGAAAGCATTAATAAAACTGATTGGCAGTTTCCAACTTTTTTACATTTTAATTCACATAGGAGATAATAATAATTATGTAGAGAACCAGAAGAAATGGGCAATGCAGCTTGGATCTTCTGAGGATGAAAGGATCTTGGGTACACCTGAAACCCATAAATATAGAAGACTTAGAATAACTAAGTCCAATTACCTCTGTGCCTTAAATATTTATTTCCTTTTTTCTTTAGTCCATTAGCATTGCCCCAGTTAAAGCTTTTACACTGTCTCACCTGTAATGTTTCAATTATCTTTTTAATAATGTTCCTGCATTTAATATTTCCATATCTCATTCTTCCTTCATACTTTCATCAAGTCATCTTTTTATAGCCAATGTGATTTAGTTACTGTCTGACTCACAATTACCCAGCTGCTTCACTTCAGGTCCAGCATAAAATCTAGAACTCCTACGCAGGCACGTGAAACTATGGCTGTTCTGGTGCTTGTGTGTGTCTCCACTCACCAATATCATTATTGAATTCTAGAGCACTCCACTACTAAGCCAGAGTCCGTGAAGGTCCTTAGGATAGCTCATAATCTGTTCCCTCTGAGCAGATTTATCTCAACCTATTTTGTAAATGTTTATTTAACTTTCTAGTCTCAGAATAAATTCTCTGTTGTCTTCTTAGCAAAATTAGACCCTCTTTCTCCTATGTACCCACATTGTACATC
>NW_017732595.1:145243-148781 GCF_001890085.2 Hipposideros armiger
CAACTGAAATTTTGTGTGTGTGCATGTGTATGTGTATAAAAGTTTATGGTTTTATCTTAAAATGTGCATGGGAATTTTAAGATGGTTAAGAAAAATTTAACAAAAAAAAAATGAGAGACAAGGATTGTATCCCAGAAATAAGATCGATTATAAAGAAATAGTAATTAAGAAAGTATATTAGCTGTAGAATAAGAGATAAACTTGTTGAAACATGATTAATTGAGAAAGAGTGAACTATCAAATAAATGATGTTGAGAAAATTGGCTATGTGCAAATTATAAGGGAATAAACTGATATATTAAAGGAAGCTTGATATGGTAAAACATTGATAAAAACAAAACTTATTTTCTAAAAAAGGTACTAAAATAAAATAAAAAGACCAAACCACAGAATTGAAAAGGATATACGCGTATGTAACATAAACTGATAAAAGATTAAGATTCAAACTAGTAAAATAAACTACAATTCACTAAAGAAAAAAAAAACTTTAGAGAATAAAGGGAAAAAAATGTAAACAGGGAAAATGAGCAAAAAACACCCCAAAAAACAAAACCCTATGTCTATTGTGTAATAAATATGATCATGCAAATAATCATACTGATTCAAGTTAAAATACCAATGTGCTATTATTTTGGCAAAATTGAAAAGGCTGAAAATACTAAGTGTTAGTGATAAAAACTCTTACACATTTCTGAAGAGTATATAAAATGGGACAAAAAATTTGGAAAGGTAAATATCCATATGCATCTGAGCTGAAAATCTACATACCTTACAGTCCAGCAATTCCATTCCCAAGAATCTAAAGTAGTAATTTCCAATCCTGGCATGATATCAGAATCAGTTGGTGAGCTTGTGAAAACACCAGTCTTCCATGGCATCTCAGTTAATACAGAATCTCTGGGGGTGGAGCTCAGTCATTACAGTTGTTTAATTTTGATTTGTAAAAAGAGACATGTACTATTGCAGCATTTTGATAATATTGCAAAAAACGGAAGATGGATCAATGTTTACACATATAATAATAAATATATTTTTTGCTTACTCACTCACTGGAACATGATAAATCAATTAAAATAAGTGAATGAAAGCTACATGTATCAATGTAGATAAATCTAAAAAATATAATATGGAGTGAGTAAAGCAAGTCATGAAAGACGTGCACCATATATTGAATACAGTGAACTATTTTTTGTGGATACATACATATGTAATAAAATAACAAAAACTAGTCAGAAAATTAAAAATATTCAGAATAATAGTGACATCTGAGTAACTATTATCACGGAAGCATAAGACTGGTAATAGATGTGGTACATAGGTGATACTACATGTTTGTATTTTACTAGTTTCCAGGAGCTTTAATGAAAATTTGGAAAAATATTAAAGTTCAATAAATCTAGGTGGTAAATACAAGAGTAGTCTTTAATATAAAGGTAGGTACTAACCACAAGGGTATTCTTTATATTTAACACACTTGACCATCTTTGCACACACATTTAGAAAAACAACAACAAAAAACCCCAAAAACCTCTGCTGATTCCATGCAAAGATCCTGAAGAACTGGTTAGTAACACAAATATATTTGATGGGGGAATGGTGGCGAATAGAGAAAGGGCTACAAATTAGTAGTGTTAAAGCTACAAATAAGGCAGGTGTGTACAGTAAAGTGAAGGAATATTCAGAGCCTTCCTTAGAAAGTAGGCATTTGTACTATTTTCTAATAACCAATATAGAAATCTGCATTCAGACCAGAATAGATGACAGACAATTTATATACACAGTGAAATCAGGGAGCAGGATTATATTATGCATACAACATTATTCAGTGATTTCCTAGTAACAACTACAAACAATACAGCACAGGGTATATGACATAGCTGGATGTTTTAAACAATGATGAAATCAATGACTATTGGTTCTAATGAGAAAATAAAAGTTAGAGTTGAAGAAACCTGAAATCTTTAAATTGGTGGTAAATTTCTTTTTCAGAATAGCCAATAAACTTGTGGTAAATGCTAATGGATGATAAAAAGTGAACAATTGTAAAGAAAATCATTATATATTCCTTATCATTAAACTCTTAGAGAATTATTTATTTCCTGGTTTTGGTTATCCTCTATTTAATGACAATATTGTACATATTGATAAATTAAGAAAACTAAAGTAATAAAACAGATGAATACATAAGACAAAAGCAAAAATTGGGGGGCTAGAAAAGCCCTTCTTTAATAGGTTTTAAACAAGAGCATTACAGGGTATTAAATAAAATAACTCAAAGAATGATTAGCAGAGAGAAAACAAACCTAAGACAAAAGCCTCAGTGACTTGCCTACCTGAAAAAAGGCCAAGCGTAGGTTGTAACTTCAGATACTGCACATTAATATGTCATTTTAATATGCAGTCCAATGGAAACTAATTTGCATGTTATAATTAACTTTCCGACTGTCTTTCATGAGATAAATATACAGCCATTAACAAAACTTTAATGTATCACATTTTTTTTACTAAATAAATTTGCTTTATGATATTGCTTAATCTTTCTAAGGAAATGGCAAAACCCTTATGCCTCATTAAGTACAAAGAATTGGGAATATTTGAAGTTTCAGTTTTAGTGTGAAAGAGTACTTCATAGCAGTAGGCAAATTAATGACATCATTTTCAAATAGTTGCCACACAATAACTCTCGTCTTATTAAAATTATTAATTTTAGTTAAATTAGGTCTTGGCTTATGTGAAGTAGCCCTGTGGCAATCAAGATGAGAAATGACAAGAATATAGGAAGTGGAGAGGGAGATTAATGTTTATATTGAATCCATCTTCTAATGTTAGTCTCTATCATTTCTGGGGAGGGTGGGGAATCAATCTATTTATATACAAGTGGAAATGCAAAATAAATATGTTCCCCACCCTCTAGGAGAAACAGATAAACATATATATATATATATAAATGCTGATGGAAAAAGAAAAAGAAAAACAAATATATGTTTAAATAAAAAGTTATTTTTAATGGACACACATCTGGAATAACAGTGCTTTTAGATGTGAATACAAAGGGCAAGCAATTGATATCAAATATAAAAGAAGATTTATTTTGAAAAATTTCTGCCTGTGTGATATGTGATCTGCTGCTATACAACCAGACCCCTTTTCACTTCCACTCTAATCTGCACTACTGGAGTCAAAGTGATCTATGTGCTAGCTCAACTGGTGAAGTCCTTGGTCGCAACTGAAACAAACCAGCATGGATTCCCACCTCCACCTTCACGTTCATGTGCATGTGGAATGATCTCCGGCACTTTCTTCATAGGTTGGAATTCTCCTGTGCTCTAGGGTTGAACTCAAACACCAATTACTCCAAATGCCTTTCTGAACTACTTCAACATAGAGGAAACCTAATTCACCGGTTAAACATAATAATTTGGTTTTATTTACGTTATCATTCCTGTCAGCACCCAGGTCACTGTGCAGTACAAACAAGTGTTTAATAAACAATTTTTAATAGAATGGAATATTTTAATAAAATTATATATATATATAT
>NW_017732595.1:149322-170509 GCF_001890085.2 Hipposideros armiger
TGTTTTACCTTTTATTTGGTGTGTGGAAGGTGTGCGGAAGAGGGGGTAGTCTTATACGGCGAGTATATAACAAACTCTGTATTTTGAGTGGAAACGTTAGGGGGTCGTCTTATACGCCCAGTCGTCTTATACGCTGGCAAATACGGTATTTGTTCTCCTACCTAAATTATAGCTTATTAAATGCGTAGGAAGAAACAGAGAAACTGAAGGCAACTTGTAATAAATATACCTTATGTTTTATATGTAAGAAATTACATTAATTACATTAAGTGTTTTTAGGTCAAGTATTTGAATATAGTCATGAAATGTGAGGTCTTTTTCTAAATTATTTATGTTTATTTTTGCTAGCTTGTCTCTATGTTTTAAGTAAATAAGCCACTGGGATAGTATTCAGAAACTCCTGTGAGTCTAAACTTATTTACTATAGTTTTAGGGGAACTAGTTCCAGCTTGTATGAATACATATTCAAAAAAATCTATTTAATAGAGCAAAGAATCAGAGAAAGATTGAAGGATAAGTTCAGTATCCCTTCTATTCCAAAAGAAGGACAAAGAAAGATGAAGAGACGTTGCTAAAGTTACACACAGCCAAACAGCTCCTTCTGATCCCAACTCTCTGCCAGAGCAGGGTGCTGCTCATTCATACTAAGAACTGTTTTTCTTATTTGTTATTATCCATTTGTATGTTTTTTTTTCTTTAATGTGGAAGGGTAAGCTCATTCACACTCATAGCTATCTCATGGATATCTTGTGTACCCTAAAGACCAGTATAATATTGAGGTTAATAGTGGAGGTTCTGAAAACATACCACCTAGGATTGAATCCTGGGTGTACATTTCAGCTTTGTAATGTTACTCAAGAACATATTTTATAGAATTATTTCCAGTATTATATTTAATGTGAAATGTGAAATAAAGGTTATTTTAAGTCTGCATTTTTTCCTAGACTTTTTGTATATCTAATTTTACAATTCAACTGTTCTACCTCTTTAGAATATCCCTACATTCAGTTCCGTTTTTCTGCTACCTCAGTCAATTCCTTGGCTTAGGGGCTCTTTATAATCATGCCTAAATTGATAAAACCTTCTAACTGGTCTGTCTCCTGTTGCAAGAATACTCTTTTTAAAATGCATACTTGACATCCAGTGAAGATATGACAGGTAATTCACAGTTTGATACTCTACTCCGCCTTAAACACTAGGAAGTGATCTATGAAATAAGAATGACAACACAAAAAAACCCAGCCCATCTCTAAATAAATAAAATAATAAAGGTAAGTAACTTCAATGATTATAAAATGGACAAGATGTACAAAGCATTGAGAGGGGCTGACACAAACCTGGTTTTCAGCTCTGAACACTGGCAGGGAGTTTGAGGCTATTGTTGAAAGCTCTGCTTAGAGAAGGGTTTTGTGGCCTTCATGGGAGGTTATAGTAAAGGCATTTATTCTTCCTTAAAAATGGGTACTAAATAAATCTATAGATTAGTTTCTTGTTAATTATTTAGATATCTTCAGTGTAAACACAGTACAGGAGGCTCCAAACATTATTATAAGACTTGACTCTATATTAGAATTGGAGATGTGAGATGAAGGCAAACAAGGTATTTTGAAAAATCCTTCTACCTTATTTAACAACACTCAGAAGTACTGGATATTACATAACAAATATCCTTCAAAACATATAGAGTTCTCTCTCTTTCTCTCTCTTTCTCCCTCTGTCTCTGTCTCTCTCTCATACACACACATACATGTAGACACACATACACACATTGATATCCATGAAAATGAAATAGAAACATGTAGGTGAATATCAGGGGTGTCATAAAATTATTTTGGAGATGATGCTTTGCTTCTTCTGAAGTGTTTAAATAGTTACACCACCTATATTCTTAGTTTCTTTCATCGACAACAGAAAAGGTAGAGAGCAAGGCTTATACCTTCCCAAAATAGATAGTGAGAATTGAATCTGCCATATAAAGCTGGAAACCTTAAAGTTTTAAAAATTCAGTGAATAAATGACTTAAATAAAAATTAACCACTAGCAAAAAAATTGCAACTATTCTTGTCTATCTTGGTGTAGGTTTGCAGAGGAAAGGTCTACGTTAAGAATTAATAAATACAAACTTAACTTCAAACAGGTTTGTGGTATGAAGTTACACTACATCAATGGTCCAGAAAATCCAAAACCGAAAAACAGCTTGAGAAATACTAAAATTTATAAAAGCGAATTCCTTCTGCAAGAATATATCCTTAGTTCATGTCTCTTATAGACTTCATACAGATGGATTTCAAAAGAGCATAAACCTGAAATGTTGCACAAGACAAGACACCAAGTTTCAGCAGAGACAGGTATCAGAATTAAAATATTAAGAAATTTTATTGTAGTAATTAAGATATAATATAAAAAGTAGGCTAAAATATTATTTAAGGTTAATACAGGAGGGAAAAAACATACAGATGAAAAGATACTGATATTTTCAGTTAAGAGATTTGAAAAATACTCAAATAGAATTTTTAGAAATAATTAAAAACCAAAAGCTTGCTTTAGTTTAATTAACAGATTAGTCATTGCTAAAAAGAGAATTAGTGAACTTGAAGAATAAAAGGTAAACAAAATGCTACAAAAGACAAATAACTTGATAACATGGAAGAGAGGTTAACAGACATGGAGAACAGAGTAAAGTAGTACAAAATGGGCCTAATTAGATTAGCAAACAAAAGAAATACTTTTAAAGGATTTATAAATAGGGAAGGAATAATTGTATTATTTTCTGTTCATCTTGTCATTCTTTTGTCCCTCTTCCAATCCTGCTAAGTTCCTTTTGTGTTTTATTTTTCTTTCTATTGATATGTTTTAATGCTTTTCTCTTTATCTTTTGTTAACTTAAATAGATATGTAACCATAATAAAATATTCAGCCATAAAAAGAAAGAAATTCTGCCATTTGTGATGACATGGATGGAACTTGAGGGCGTTATGCTAAGTAAAATAAGTTAAACAGAGAAAAACAAATACTGTATAAGATTCTCTTAGTGGAAAGTTATTGTATGGGTTGGGTCATTGCACTGGTTTGTGTCATTAAAGCTGAGTACACTATCAAAGAAAACTGTTCAAATGCCTATAAAAATCCCAATAGCATATTTTACAGAAATAAAAAAAATTCAAAAACTCATATGGAACTCCAAAAGACCCCTAGCAGCAAAACCTATCAGGAGAGGAGAGTGGTTATATTCTATTCGGTGAATTATAGGAGAGGAGTGGAAAAAAACAAAACAAAACAAAAAACAGACAAAAAAGACAAAAAACAACAAAAAAAGCAGAACTTTGTTGATTTAAAACATTATAATTGACATTCAGCTCAGAAGTTTTTCATACGTCACTGACACATATAAGAAAAATTCCCGAATGACAATGCTATGTAAAGCATTTATTCATTTGTGCTTCTCTCACTCAGTCACACTGCAAATATCCATTGAGTATATATTCTGTACCAGGCACCAGGCTGGGTGGGCCTGGAGGTTACACAGATGAGAAAGGCACTATCTTTGCTTCAAAGAGTTCACTGGCAAAGGTGGCAATGTAAGAAGAGAAAATCAGCCTATTACTTGTATTATGATTGTAGTTTTGAGTGAGATATGCACTGATAGAAGCAGAGGGCTGCTAGTGTTTTAACAACCAAAATTTCTGTTAAAAACTACCAGCACAACAGCACCAACCGCAATAACTAGATTTACTGAGCACTTTCTTAAAATGAGGTAGTGTTCTAAGGGTTTTACAGTTAATCCTAACAACACTACAAAGTGGGTGCAATTTGCCTAACTTCACAGATAGGGATAGTAGCGATAGTTAAAACTGTTTGGTTTTGATAGTTGTGGGGAGAGGATAGGAGAGTGGCACATCTATCATCTATCTATCTATCTATCTATCTATCTATCTATCTATCTATCTATCTATCTATCTATCTATCTGTCTGTCTGTCTATCCATCTATCTAAACTATCTATCATCTACATCTATCTCCATGTATCTATCTACCACTCAAGGCTAGTTGCAAATGCATAACAAATTATATGCTTTGTTTACTACAATATTTCAGAGTGTGTTTTATTCAAGACAATGTAATTTAACTGCCTGCTTTGTTTACTCTTTTAATGTTACACCCATAAGGTCCTGAACGAAATGGTGCCCTGAATCTCAGGGTACACAGCCAGCAAACCGCCCTATCCCTAAAGGATGAACTTGGTATGTTCCCTTGGTAGATAGTAACTATTGAAAATCAAATGCTGCATGTCAGACAAATTGCCTCCGTATAGTGCTCTGCTGGATGAATTAATTGCCTTTTGTTTGGTTCTGCATGAACAGTCAGTCCATGGTGGCATATTTATTGGAAAGAGAGAAAATGATGGGTTCACAAGCCTTTCAGGAAAAGTTTCTACTTGTTGCTTACCTGGAATGTCTGAAAGTGAGTCTTGTTTGCTCTGAATAAAGGAGAAATAAATGGAGTACTTTTAGGTATTAATACTATCATCACATTCATTATTTTCCTATTTTTTTCTACAATAGGTATTTTTCTTTAGAGTACCAGTCATAAAATTATTATTTCTTTAAAACATGTGAAAAAGGGTGAGATGATTTTATACTTCAAAACATATAAACAAAAAAAATGCAACATAAACCAATGAAATTACAAATCAAAATTATATAAATTGTTTTCCTTCTAGGTAGTTATGATAATATTTGAGGGATGTGAATATTATCATAAATACAACTGCATGATACAGAAGAAATCAAAGTATACAAAGATGGTGGTGATCTTACATTTTAAGCATAAAAGATTATGTCTTAATTTATTAAAATTGATAGAATTTTAACTTAAAAATAAAAGTTTATCTCAATTTTAAGGTACCTTGAAGAAAACAGTTAATATTTAATATTTAACAGTTAAATATTAATATTTAACAAGGCTATACATTTTACAACTTGACCAATGTTTATTCTAAAATAGCAGAAATCATTGTACATTTTTTTTTTTAGTTGGGGAATTAGGGGAGGGGAACAGTGTTGGGGAATTGGGGAAGGGGAACAGCCAAGTTGTCCTTCAGTCTTAGTTGTGGAGGGCGCAGCTAGCTCAGCCCCAAGTCCAGTTGCCACCCAGCCGCTGTGCCTGACAGCAGCTTGCAGCAGCTCAGCTCAAGGTGCCCTGTGTTCAATGTTAGTTGTGGGGAGTGAAGCAGGGAAGAGCAGCCCACCATCCCATGCAGGAGTCAAACTGGCAATCTTGTTGTTAGGAGCATGCGCTGTCATCAGCTGAGCAATCCTGCCACCTGTTGGCAGCTCCATGGCAGCTCAGCTCTGGTGCATCTCACTGCCCCATGCGGAACTCAAACTGGTGACCCTGTTGCTCAGAGCTCACGCTCTTAACCAACTGATTCACTTGGCCCACCCTGTACAGGTATATTTTTAAAGCAGGCTTACACTAATGAACTTACTAAAAAAATAATTCAAATTGTTGAAACATCTCATTGTAAGAATTTGTGAAGCTTCCACAACTCATATGAACATGGATTCATTTTCTAGTCTTCCTTTGCCTTATTCTTTATACATGAAAAACTAGTGCATCATAACTCACTTAACCACTGGGGAGGTTAATGAAGCCAATGAGATCATTTATGACCTTTGTTTTCTGTATTAAGCATAAAGTTAATAGTGTGTTTATACAGAGTAATCATTAAATAATAGCTCAAAACTAAATTTGATTGATATCCTATTGAATACAGATTTGTACTATTTAAGAACACAGTATTTGCATTAATCTAGGAACATTAACACCAGATTTTCAAATTAATGTATTTGAACCCAGCGGATCAGTGAGTTAAATCTTATATATCAAATCTAATTAATTGCTATCAAGTGGCTCTATGTTGAGTTCTTAGAGGCCCGGGCTAAGAAAATAATATGTTTGCCTAGTGCATATAATGAAATACTGGAAGAAATGTGTACCTGGTTTAAAATAATTAATGATGAAAGACCTTTATCTGAGATATACATATCTCAAGCAATCATGTTGCTTCTTTATTACTTTTTTCCAGTTTTATTGAGAAATAATTGGCATACACCACTGTATAAGTTAAAGGTGTACAGCATGATGCTTTGATTTATATATTATAAAATGATTACTACAATAAATATTCATACATTATCTCACATAGACATAATAAAAAGATACTTTATTAATACAGCTACCTGGATATTTTCCTCAAGGAGGTAAATTTTTTTTGGTCTGTGTAACACGTAGTTTGAAAAACTACATTTGAGCTATGGCTAAAACTGAGCTCTTAAAACTCCATAGACTCTTCCAATAAAAACTCTTCATTTGAGATTAGGAGCTTCTGTTCTGATAGGAGTAATTACTTTTTATTTGTTGTGGAAATCTTCCATGTTTAAAGCAGGAGTTTTTTCTAGTGGTGTGTGTGTGTGTGTGTGTGTGTGTGTGTGTGTGTGTGTGTGTTATATACACATACTTTGTTTGGATGACACAACTATGTATGCCTTTGTGTATCAGTAGCTCTACTAGTGCAGTGAAAGAAGACGTGTGGTGATATAAGCTGTAAAGGCCTACTAAACAAATTATTTTTCTTTATTAACCCTTTAAGGAAAAGATGTTGATGTTTTCCCCCTATTTGAAGTCATCCTTTCTATATTGATGTCCTATAATATCCCTATAGTTCTTATAGTTATCTTAATATCATTAATTATTATAGAATTTTATTTATTCACTTTTCCCCATTTTAAAAAGTTAAATTTGTAGTAAATGTGCTCAGGGTTCTTGTAAAATTTATTTCTATGGAACCGTTTATAAGTTTGTTTTAATTTCTCTACGTTGTATGATCAAATGTATCAATACAGACATTTTGTTCAATTTTCAGAGCTGTTTGTCTTTTAATTTCTGATCAATCAGCCTTAAGCAATATATAATTTTGGGTAAACAACTTAAATTTGAATTATCAAGCCTGCAAAACATGGATGATCATAAATGTTCCCAACTCATAAGCTCTTATGGGGATTAAATCAGATGACTGATGTAAACTGGGAATCGGAGAATCTGGCATATAGAACAAAGACATACTTGCAATTATCATTAAGGACAAAACTTTCTCCCTAACTCAGAGGGAAAAAAAAAGAACTTTTAATACAAAACTTCTGAGTTGTAATTTTCTGTATATTTTAAGCTGTTGAGAACGATAGTTATTGATTTAGATCCAGACCTCAGTTTCACAATCACATTTATCTACCTTTATCTCCTGTTTTGTAGGACACATTTCCCCTACCATGTTTCAAAAGTATGATCTTCCCCCCACATAATCAGAAGCTTCCTTTTATATGCCACATAAGAACATAGCAGTAATATACATCGCCATTTACAAAACGCCAATATAGTATATAAGCTGTTTCAGAGGCAGTTTCTGAAACACTATGAAATTAGTTGGTTTCAATGTTAAAAAGCAGTGCACTAAGTTAAAATGTTTCATTTGATATTAATGAACTAGTTCCCAAACAATTCTTGATTTCATATTTAGAATTGGGGCTGAGTTCTCACCTTCCAGAAACCTTTGTTTAATGATTTCCCAGTCTTATCTACTCATAAACACACCTTTAGAGTATCTCTTGACCTATCTGTCCTCTTAAAGGAAAACAATAAAGCATTCATAGTGGCTTGCAATGACTATAAAGAGGTCCTAAATCTTTTAAACAAAAGGTTACAATCTCATTGTCTCATCTGCTTATTAGTGCTATAGTCTCCTGTCATTGAGTGCTGTTGAACTTGTAGTGTCTCAGAGTCACAGATAAGCTTTAAAGAGTGGAGATAACTTTTATTTGTTGTGGGCAATAAAACCAGCATCTCCACTATCTGACAAGATGGCATCTGATGGTGCAGATCTAGTCAAGCAGAACACAGATCGAAATAGTGTCTGAAGGGCAATTACTGGAGGTATATGTGTTATAAAATCTACACAGCAAAACTGTATGGCAATGAGAGAAAATTAGAAAACAGGGGACAAAGGGTAATACAGACCCTGTCAATGGGAAGTGGCAGTAGTAGACTTACATCTTTCCATCAAGACCTGATAATGTCAGTTCAATACATTTTTAGTGAAAACAAAAACTATTTAGCTTTGAATTTCTCAAGCATTATCCCTCCTGCGTATGGTTTACACATTCAATATTTATGAATCAAACATGTAAGTAAACTCTAAATTTTTCTGCATAAAATGTTAAATTCCATATTTCTGGTTTTGGAGATACAGATATATATATATATTCCACTTCACATGGTTTAATGAATACTAATTTTTTTAGAAAATTACCATTTTTTCATTGATAATGGGATCTATTTTGCCCTTGCAAACATTTGTGTGATGGCTGGGAGGGATCTGGAGTGTTGAAACACAATTAAATCATCCATAAAAGACCATCACAACAATATTCTCTGGTAACCAATTAGAGCAATTGGCAATTTTCACCATTAGGCATTTCTTCCTGTATCTCCTCCAAATGCTCTTAAATTAGCACAGACATAACATGCAGTTGTTTAATGTAGTTAATGTTTTAAAGATTTTTTTTTCTAGGAGATATAACTAAAGACCAGCCAAGGAGAATTAACTATGGTTGCTTGAGAACAGTCAAAACTATTTAGAAATATATTAAATGTCATATTTGACATAATTTAAAAAATCTGATTATCAGTTTTAAAAAGTATGTAATCACATTTATAACAACACAATGTTAACATACGCATATTAGTTTTTCTTAGTGTCTTTAAAAATATTAAATATTTTCACTGCACACTGTGTAACATGGCCAAGTGAAATGGACCTTTGACTTCTTCCTAAATCTTTCTTAATGAGTAAAGAGAGGACATTTTTATTTGCTTGACTTATTTGGGTAATCACTTAAGTTTGTTATGTTACCCTGTAAGGTTCGGCACAGAATCACTGGGTCCCTTTAGTATGCAGTTATCCTTCAGCTTCTTCTCTGCGACAGCTCTGGCTTTCTTGACATCTTTAACTGACACTAAACCTGACCAGGGGTGGAGAGCACAGTAAAAACTGCTGAGGAAGCTACTGACAGCTCCCTGGAGTTGTCATCTGTCCATGCCTTCTTTCCAGCTCCATTGTAAACAGTGTGGGCTGATGACTTTAATTCTTATTTCCTTGCCCTGCTCCTTGGGACAACTTGCACATATTACCTTTACAAAGAATTCTCCAAATAACACACATCTGTTTCCCCTTGTGCAGGTGCAAATTAGATCCAAAAGATCATTGAAATCTAATTTCAAGCTGAAGTCCTAAATTTGGCTAGAAACTAACTCATGTCTTTTATTCCTTTCATGTATACAGCTAAGCCACTTAATATTTCAAAGAGTAAGCTCTTTTTTTTTCTTTCTACTTTTTAAGTCTGATTTTCAAACACACAAATCCTGTTTTAGTTCTTAGATGCTCAATTCAACACTTCAGTAGCCCCTCTCCCCTTGCATTCCCTGTTCAAGTTTAATCTCTCTGAAATCTCTGGGTATGTCATTTTGGTGATGAGAATTTCATTTTCCAGGCCTCCTTTAAACTGACCCCTTAGGAGAGCAAATATTTTAATGAAAATGTAGCTTTTGCAGCATGTTGGTCTTCTCTTTGATTATACATTCACCTGGTTTTGTTAGTTTGATTTTTTCTTTTTCTCTTTTTTCCTCTGTCTTTTGGAAATACTTGTATAAATATACAGTTACATAAATCATATACTTTATATATTATACAAAAATACAGTTATTACATAGAGTATTCTTGCAAATATAATGCCTTTTTAAAAAACCTGTCTCCCCAAGTGTCATATGATTTCAATAAGTGAAGTCTAAAAAACAAAATAAACAAACGGAAGCAGAGGCATATTTATAGATGTAGAGAACAATTTTCATGGTTGCCAGATGGGAGGCAGGTTGGTGGGGGTAGAAAAGGGGGAAGGATTAAGGAGAAGAAATTGGTTGTTACATGGTAGTCATAGGCTGTAGGGTATAGCACAGGGAGTATAGTAATACTGTGATGGCTGTGTATGGTGTCAGAAGGGTACTAGATCTATGGGGGTGATAGATGGGAGGGGGAGGGGGCAGCGTGTAAAAGATGAAGGGATTGAGAATTGCAAATTGGTAGTTACAAAATAGTCATTGGGATGTGGAGTAAAGATTGGGGAGTATAGTTAATAATACAGCGGTGGCTATGTAGGTGCCAAATGGATACTAGTCATAGATTAAATATATTTCTAGCCACCGTGCTGTGAACCTGAAATTAATATAAAATAATACTGAATGTCAAAATTAAATAAAATACAAAAAAAAAATTGACCCCCTCCTCCCCACAGCCAGCCTCCTCCATCTCCTCTTCATCCTGGGCCTCTGCCTCTTCATCTTCCTCCTCTCTCTCCTCCTCCCTCCCATCACACTCCCTGGTCACACGCATCATCATTTTTCTCCTCTTCCTCCACCAGCTGTGGGAAGGGCCGCTGGTTTTCCACCTCCAGGTCAGGACTAAAACCAAAAGAGACATTCTGCACACAGCTAAACAGAAACTTCGGCAGCTCCGCCTCCTGCCAGGCTGCACGTCACTTCCGGAGGAGGAGCCGGCTGGGGAGGCGGGGCCGCCCGCCTGGGCCTGCTGCGCCTGCAGCGCCTCCTGCTGGCGCTCCAGCTTCCCTTGCTGCCGCGTATCCTCGTAGACCAGGTTCAAGATGAGCTGGGTGCTACTGCGGCGCTCGCATGCCTGGCACCCGCCACCCATACAGGTTGATAGGCCGCAGCAGCATACTCAGATTCACGGGCGGGTTCCTCCGCACGAACGGCGAGGATGGCGGGGCGGGCCATGGCCCCTATCATCCCAGCGCTTCTTCCTGCCATGGGGCCTCGCTCAGCCTGGATTCCAGGGCCCGAGCCAGCAGAAGCAGCAGCAAAGGTGCAGCGGGTGCGAGCCACGCTCTTTCATCACTCGCATCCGGCGGGAGGCTTCAGGCATCCCGCCCGAGGTGCGCACCAGGGCCCTCCCTAAGGCCTCTGGTTAGCGTGCACGGCCGAGTAGGGACTTCGGGGTGCTTGGAACCACGGGCCCTGGCCGTGCTGTTGCTTTGGCTGTTGCTTCGGGGGCTCGTACGCGGTGTTGGGGTCATAGTGGTGCCACCGCTTGTAAGTCGGAGCGCCACTGCACCTTCCGTGCCAGGAAGACCAGGTGCCAAACGGGACAGAGGATGACCAGCCGCTGCCACCCCAGTTGAGAGGGTCTTCCCTTTAGTTGAGGGTCTAGGTCATGGTTCAGGGAGCTCCCAGACGTCTAAATGGATGCGTCCAAGAAGCTGTCTTCAGATATGGCCAGCTCCGACGGTCTGAAGGGCCTCGTCACCCTGTCTCTCTCCTGGCAGCGCCACGTGCCTGCCGCTGAGATCCCGCCTGTCCTCACCAGAGGGACCCCTCTTCTCCGCTCGCTACTAACTCGCTTTTCTGTGATAATCTCTTGCCCTTCGCACCCGTCTCGTCCAAGTTGCTTGGCTGGGACTGGGGCTGGATAAAGATGGTGGGGGAGGAAGATGTTGATGGGCTACACGCAGCGAGAGCAGCTCCCAGCTCCCACATGCCCCCGCCTCGAAGGAGGCTCGGGCTGGGCAGGGGGAGGCCGGGAGAGGCCGGGGTTGCGCATTATCTTGCTGCTGGGTCTCAACTCAGGCGCCTCACGGTGGCCGTCCTGGTGGGACTGTGGGGCCCGGGAAGGCAGCCTTTAAATACCTTGCGGAGCATCCGCGTGCCCACCGCGTCCTTGGTTGCCCCGGGTGACAGCCAATTGGAGTCGATGGTTTTCGCTGTGCGTGGCGGTGGGGTTCCAGCTGGAACGACGTGCCCTGTGAATGCTCGCTGGGGGCTTGTGACGCAGATTTTGTGAGGCAAGGTGGGGCTGGGCGGCATTTGTGCTGCCCCACTCAGTTGGCTTGAGGCCGTTTATCTGAACCCTTTGTACCACTTCCAGGCGTGTGTGGGTACAGAAGATGGCCGGCCCTTCAATTGAACCCGTGGAGTGGGGCTGGAGGGGAGAAGAGGTGCAAAAAAAAAAAAATCTGAATGGGGGAAAATACCCAGAGATTTTATTTTAAGAATATAAATAAGCAAATACAATAGCATCAGGCATAATGTTACATGTCATCAAAAGAACACTATGTTTTAATTGTAACAGCCATAAGAACAGTTGTTCTGCAAGGACTGAGTGCTTATTCTGTGAGCAAGAATGTGTCAGGCATTGGGGTCACAAAGGTGATGCTCACAAGACCCCATGCCAGGATCACAGAGCCTTGTGGGGGCGTCAGGCCCAGTCACAGACAGTTACTGTGCCGTGTGTTGAGTACAGTGGGAGATTGCAGGGACACCTAAATCATCCTGGGGAGGGAGGAGTTAGGAAAGGCTTCCTGGAGGAGGCTGGAAAAGGAGGACAAGGCAGGGCAAAGAAAGGCATTCTAGGTAGAGGGAAGAGTATTAGGTAAGAGGAAACATGGTGCATGTGAAAAATGCACATGACCATCATAATAGGTTCAGCATTGGCTGACAGCACAATATGCAGGGCTTGCCAAGAGCTGCTGCTGTATAACAGCGGTTCTCAGGTGTTTTGGTTTCAGGACTTGACCTTCTTAAAAATTATTAAAGACACCTATAGTGCTTTTGTTCATGCGGTCATTATTGATATTAATTAAAATATTAGAAATTAAAACTAAGAAATTAAAAGAAACTCTGTTTTCTATGTGAGTTGTTTTTATAGTAAGAAAGAAAAGCCAGACATTGTTTTGGATTGGCATATTCTACTCCATGAAGTAAGAAGCATGAATGATTATTTCTTTGAAATAGCAGTCAGATCATCTGGGAGCTTATCGAACTAGACTTTGCAGCCTCTTATCCTACTTCATTCTTTATGGATTCTATGTTTTAGTCAAACTGAGATTCTCAAACACATCATCCATTGTCATGCCGCCATAATTTTGTTCATGCATTTCTGCAGTTGGACACATCTTCTCTGGTTATGGAAAATTTCCTTGTTATTTAAATCTCAACTCAAAAATCACTTCTCTGAAGCAAGTGAAAATGATGTGCTTCTTCTTTATTGAACACAAAACAATTGGATTTTTATTCCCATTAGATTTTCTCTTGAATTAAAATTGGCTCTTTTCACGTGTGTCTCTACAACTATGTCACAAACTGTAATCAGTTTGTGACATTGGGTTTTGCAGTTTTAAATTACTTAACTCACTTGAAGATGTGCTCCATATTGGAAAGAGAATAAATTGGTAGGTAATATATTCTTTTCTTGTTTGCTTTAAATATATAATTATCTCATTCATCAACAACTTTTTATTCAGTGCTCATTATATCCAACACTGTATAAGTTATTGTGGATTACATTAATGAGATAGTTTCTCTTCTTAAGGAACTCAACATCTAGTGTAAATGTTAGAAAAAAGGAATATGATTATAATTCAATGTGAAAAGCATGAGGATAGAAATATGCACCGGATATTATAGAAAAATAATGAGGAGGCAACTTTCTTACCAGGGATGAATCAAGGATTTCCTGGAAGAAATTTGATAGAAATTTGTTTTCTAATATTGAGTCTCATTGATGAGGTAGAGAAAATAGAGGGTATTCTGGGCAGTGGGAGATACCCAAAGAAAGAGCAAAGTATTGAAATTAGCACCATGTGGGAGCAACAGCGATTATTTCTATCTTGCTTGAAGCAGTCAGTGGCAAGGAATGATACTGGAGAGATATGCAGGTGCCATAACTTGGAGGGCCTTGAATGCATTAAGAAACTAGTTGATCATTCAGGCCAAAGATTTCCAAAATATTTCTATACAGCTCGGTAAGATGCTAATAGGAAATCTTAAAAGGGGGTTCCCGAGGGCCAGCTGAGTGGCTCAGTTGGTTAAGAGCTCACTCTTGAGCGGTTCGATTCCTGGCCTGACCTAAGCTGCCGCTGAACTGCCAACAGGTGGCAGGATGGCTCAGCTAAAAAAAAAAAAAAAGGGTGCTCCCTAATCATAGATGTTTAGCAAATTCTCAAGCTAGAGAATACAAATTTAATGAGGTGTCCTTATTGCAGGGCTTCCCAAAGTTGTAATAAACTAATATATATTATGACTATCCTTAAAGGACATCGAATACTGGGCATTTTACAAATACACATATCTCCACATAGATATTAGCTCTTTAAAGAGCACCAATCAACAATTCCCAGAACTTTAGTATTATGTAAGTAGGAGGACACTCTTTATAGAAAATGAAGGAAAATATTTGAATTCAAAATAGGTTGCTGCATAGTGTTTGGAGAGTGCAAAAGAGGTAGGGGGGTAAAAGGAATGGGGTTTTTATTGTGGAAGTCCTAAACAATATGAGACTAAATTAGCATTATAGCAGAAAGGATGAAGAAATAAAATATTTGAGACATTCCCAGGTGATAAAATTAATAGGAATGTGTAGTTAATTGAATAAAAGGGGAGAACAAAGTTCAGGAATTTCACTCAGCATTCTGACTTATTTGAATGAGTGACTATGGGGCTTCCAATGGTGAGGCTATGCTGGTAAACATTTGTTCAGAGAGGGAAAGGTCGTTTTGGTTTTGGAAGTGTCAATTTGGAGCTTTTAGTGGAAATGCAGGTGGATATATCCATTTGAAGTGAGATTTAGGACTCAGGAGTTTGGTAGAGTGATCTGGACTAGGAATAGTTTTTGTAGATCACCCTGATACCTGTGGAATTAGAAGCTATATGTGTATATGAAATTATCAAGTATCAGAGTGATGTTTCTATTGGTTCTTTATTTCAAGGTATTTATCCTTTAATAAAGAAAATTATGGAAATTTATTTGAATTAAATACAATTTCATAGTGGAGTTTTAAAAATATGATTATTTTCATTTTAGAGAAAGAAAAAATAGAATATTGGGTCGTTGGAAAAGTCATGACACATGTTTGCAACAAATGGCACTAGTTCATTTTTGGAAGTACTAGAGTCATTCATATCTATGTTATTGCTATGTCACTTGACAGCTGAGAGTTCTAGCTTCATTCTAAAAACAAAATTGAGTGATTTGCTTAAGTTTTGGAGATTTTACAAGTTGAAGATGAAACACCAAACTGTGCATTTTTGCCATATTTTACTGTTGTACTTCCATAAAGCGAAAAACAGGTGTCAAGCTTGTGAAAAGTTGCATAAAGTTTATGGTGACAATGCTTTACAAGAACGTCAATGCCAATGATGGGTCACAAAATTCTATGCTGGTGATTTTGATCTCAACAACGCTCCTTGGTCAGGGAGGCCCATCGAAGTTGATGACGACAAAATAAAGGCATTGATCAAGTCAAACCCATGTTACATGACACAAGAGACTTCAGGAACATTGAACATCCATTGTTCAAGTGTTCACGACCACCTGAATGAGCTGGGATATGTAAGCAAGCTCGATATTTGGGTTCCGCATGAACTCAAAGAAGTTCATTAGTTGGCACATATAAACATCTGCAATATGCTCATTAAATGTGAGGAAAACGATCCTTTTTTGAAGCGACTGATAACTGGTGATGGGAAGTGGATTGTTTACAACAATGTGATATGCAAACGGTCTTGGTCCCGATGTGATGATTCACCTCAAACGACATCAAAAGCAGACATTTATCAGAGGAAGGTTATGCTCTCAGTGTGGTGGGATTTTAAAGGTGTTGTGTTTTTCGAGCTCCTACCAAGGAACCAATCAATCAATGTGAATATGTACTGTCGGCAATTGGACAGTTTGAATGAATCCATCATCCAGAAACGTCCAGAGCTTTTTAATTGTAAAGGAGTTGTGTTCCATGGCAACAACATGAGACCACACATAAATTTGATCACTGGTCAAAAATTATTGGAGCTTGGATGGGATGTGTTGCCACACACACCATACTCGCCTGACCTTGTGCCGTCAGACTTCCACTTGTTTTGCTCTCTTCAAAACTCCTTGCATGGTATAATGTTCAATTCAGATGAGGCTGTAAAACAGCACCTTATTCAGTTATTTGCAAATAAAGACAGGTCCTTCTAATGATTGAGAAATTATGAGGCTCACTGAAAGATGGCAAAAGGTTATCAAACAAAACGGGCAATATATCATTGATTGATCTTTGTTCTTTATATAAATAAATGACCTTTGAAAATCATAGATAAAATACTTCATGATTTTTCCGTCAACCCAATAGCACTTTTTCAGAATGCTTATTCTGACCAACATAAACTCCATTAAAAAAGTTAAATAATCATCAAAAATAGATTTGACTTTATAAGCCCAGTATTATGGGTTAGGACTTCTTTGGTTTATCATTTTGCTTCTTTGAGTCATACGTGGAGACTTTAAAGTGCCTCATTAGCTGCCCTTGTAAAGGCAACTGAAGGTGGAGATAATAGTAGCCAATCACCATAACAAGTAAATGAGTTCTAAAACATTCATTACTAGTCCATCAAGAGGGTAAATATCTAGCCTCAACTGCGATCCAAGGGTGATAGATTAGTGAGGGATGAGTTACTGCTACCACACTTCCTTCTTCATATACTACACTTCTTAATATTTAGAAAATGTTAAATGTGGTGATTTAGATGGGTAGGTTTAAAAATCTCCAATATGTTTTTTTCTCATCTCCTTATTTCTACTAGCAAACATCATTATCATCTGAAACAAGTATGTAAAAACTGATCTAATATTTTTCATGGGTTATAAACAGTCAGTTTATTCTTGACCCATGTCCATATGAGGCTAAGTAGCAAAACTTTAGTAATTATATAGAGTTATTAAATGGCAAGTAAAGTTGTTTTATCTTCATATTTATGTAAAGCATCTATAAATTTGGGGTTCCCCATTATAACAAAAGTGACGTGACAAAAACGACACTCAACCTGTAATATCTATAAAAGTGAAAAAAATTGAATTATTTAGGAAGGGACTGAGATTAATGAAAACATTTTACTTATGTCAATTTTAAAACAATTTAAATTATTTATCTATTACTTATACTACCAAGTAACATACTTAAAGATGCTAAACAGCAGATCGCAATAGATGTAGTACAGTCAAATTATAAATGAATGAATGAATAAATAAATAAATAAATGGAGAATTAGGGGTAAAAAGAAAATAATTGCTTGAAAATGATATGGAGGCAGAGATAAAGTTTAATCCCATGAAAGCCATTGCAGTTAGTTTTGAACAAGATAGAGAATTATTAGCATGTGCTGTTGACTAACTCCACCAAATCCAAACACTGGAAAAACACAGAAGTGAGGCTATGTTTCTCATAGTGAAACACAAAGCTGTGTATCCCCACAAACCCTTGGTGATACTCAAGGTGGTTAGGTCACTCTGTGAACAGAGTTCTAGGGTTATAGTTGAAGGAGCACTAATGTTGAAGCTTAGACCAGGATGGCAGCCTTTCTCACTGTGACATTGTCTATTTCCCCACTACTCTAGGAAGATCTCTAATGGTCCCATCACACTCTGGGGCAGGAAAACAACAGCAATATCCTAGCATCAATCAGCTGGGGTAAGGAGCCTACTAATAACAAGCACGAATTGTTGCATAGCCTTGAGTGTTTCCTCCACTTACATAATCAAAATATTTAACAATTTCTAAGACATAGTCACCAGCCAGGAAGAACAGACAACATCTGTACTGGCAGCCCATGAAGAAATGTGCTATATCCTCCTCCCAACTGATACAAGTGGTATGGAGTGGTGGTCATGGAGATCCATTCTGTACCACCAGTATCTCTTTACTTACTGGATGGTAGAGAGGTTTCTAAGTGATAGGCACAATTGGGAGGTTCAAAACAGCAGCTATTTGAAGCATTTTCCCAGTTGGAATAGTTGTTATGGTGCAAAACAGCTGACTATGAGCCTTCTCTCTGTATCACTCCAACCTCCGTTCAAATTCCAATCAGTTGGCAAGTAAATTAGAATAGACAGAGGGAGCTCTAGAAAAGATCAGTGTCTATGGGAAGGTTTCTGGAAGGTTTCCTACAAGGTTACTTGTCCTTTTAGGTGTGAGGGAGGCAGTGAAGGATTGAACTCAGTTTGCTACCTCAAAGGCTCTTTGCTCTGAGACATATTCTCCATCTCCCTCTCTCCTTACTCTCTAAGTAACCCTCTAAATTCCTTCTCCTGGAGGGGTACATGTTAAGATATAGATTTTCCATTTCTCTTTACATGTATAAATGCTGACATGGCTGATAAATCTCAGAAAGAAAACTGAACCATTTATAGAAGAAGAAGACAAATTGGTGGACCAACACAACAGGAATTTAAAATAAAAGTTTCTAGAATTAAATGACCATATTGGAACTATGACGATGAAACCAGAAGTTAAATGAACAAGTTGTCTTTAATTGCAGAATGCTCCAGTATTTTTTCATAAGTAAAACATGTTACACATTGATCTATAACACTTGTCTTTTAGGGTTTTTATTATATCCTTACTGATAAATCTCTTTTATACATATTTAGATATAAATTTCACATAACCCATGGCCATATATTGATCTCTTTAGAATCTTTTGCATGTACAGTTTTGTCTCAAATCATATGTTAAAACATCAAGATTTCATTATCATCCATTTAAAAAATTTTACTAAACATATAGTTACTTTCCACCCATTGAAATATATCAGAAAATTAAATAACTTCTGTCCAAAGTCTGCAGAAAATTTCTTAAAAATGTTGTTTAACACTTAGTTCTGAATCGTCACACCAGCGCTAGGGATTTGATGATTTAGCCTTCCTTCAGTTACCTTGCTTGGCCTGGGTGATGGTAAATTTTATGTGTCAACTTGGCTAGGCTATGGTACCCAGTCGACTGGTCAACTATCAGTCTAGATATTGTTGTGAAGGTAATTTTTAGATGTGATAAAGGTTTAAATCAATGGACTTCAAGTAAAGCAGATTGCTTTCCATAATATGTGTAAGCCTCATCCAATCACCTGACAGTCTTAAAAGAAAAGACCAAGGTCCCTTGAAAAAGCATTGTTTCTGCTTCCAGGTTGCAACATGGACTTCCCACCTGAGTTTCCAGCTTTGCCCTCAAAAATGCAACATCAACTCTTGCTGGAGTTTCCAGCCCTCCAGCTTGTCCTGTAAATTTCTACAATCGCCGTCTGCAATTGTATGAGCCAATTCTCCAAAATAAATCTCTGTCTCTTTCTATATATAGATCCAATTGGTTAAATTTCTTTGTAGGACCCTGATTAATACAACCTGCTTTCTATAAGACTTTTATATATATCTCAGTTATAACTGAACATAGCTTTATTTACTGGAAGCCATCTTCCTTTCTTAGATCTCTTAAAGCACTTGGTTGCTGTGTTACAAGCATTATGAAATTGTGTACATTTCTTCAAAGACAAATATCAATTTCACTATATTCAACTTGACTCTGATGTCACTGTTCCTGTGCCTTGCTGTTTACACAGTAAATTTTAATTTTAAGGTCAAATGATGGTGTAATATTTTCAAAAAATTTACAAAGAAATTAAACACCAAGGTGTTCAGTATTAACAGTACAGAGAAAAAAATCACAGCCATATAGACAGCTATGACCTAGTTCATGCATGCATAGGCAATAACAACCACTTAATGACAATTACCTGGTAGCAGGGTATTTGGGATGTCATCAATTGTTAGATGTATAACAGTTTTAGAGAAATGGATGAAAATATGTTGGTATTAGAATCCATGGAATACAGTGCATGTTAGGTAATTAAGTGTGTATGTATGTGCAGAAAGCATATAATGGTTGTACCTAATACAATTTACTGAGGAGAAAAATAAAGTCCAGCACTCTCCTGGAAAATGTCTAAAACTCATAGATTTTTAAAGGTGAGATGAGAGGTACAAAATGTAGAGGATAAACCGAAATGTCAATATGTCTATAAGAGGAGTCTCAAAGGAGACAAAATCATGAAAAAATATTGAAAGAATTAAGTATGCCCTTGAATTAAAAAATATACTGGGTCTAAATTAAAAATTTATCTAGTCTCAAAATATTATAAGAGGAATAAAATGAAAATAACACATTACAAAATAAGTATTATAGGAAAATTTTAAAAGATTAAAAAGATAAATTCCAAAAACTAAAAAAAGAAATGTCTATTACCAATAAAAGAACAATATTGATCTCAGACTTTTCAACAGTTTGCTGGATGCAAAGTGATTATTGAAAATATTTCAAATTGATAAAGTAAAATAACATCGCAGAAGGAATATTACAGCTTAATAAAGTATCATCTAAATCTGAGACTAAGTAAATGTATTCTCAATCTAGATTTAATTATCCCACCAATGGAGGTTTGTTTTGGGAGCCCAGCAAAATAGAGAATGTGCTAAGGTTCTTGTATCATTTTAGTGAAACACATAGACATTGATAAGCATGAGAAAATGGTAGAGATAATTAAGGGTGAAGTTTAATTAAAATAATTAAGTTTTATATAACAAAAATTTTATTTATATAGAGGAAGTTAGGAAAAGATACATTAAACACCAAATAAGATGACAGAAGTAATTTCTAATATAAAGTATATAAGAAATGCAAATATGTCAAACAGCTAGAGAGAGAGAGAGAGAGAGAGAGAGAGAGAGAGAGAGAGAGAATAATCTAATACTATTTTGCTAAGAAAATTCTATTTAAACAAGTACATAATACATTTAAAAGATAGTAAAACCTGTACCAAAAGAAAGCCTTAGATCCAAAAGTGAAATTAAAATGTAAACATCACAAGAACTAAAGAGGAGCATTACATATTAGTAAAATGAAAAATAGATCACAGTCTTATATGTCTCCAAATGCATAGCCTGAAATTTAGAAAAGCAAAAATTCTAGAACTTAGATGAGAACCCACAATTATATCAAAATGTATAGTGGGAGATTTTAACACTCCCCAGACACTGAGAGATTACCATTAATTTTAATATGTAAAGGTACCACAGTTTAGAATACAAAATTAAGCTTGGACTAGTATATATGAATATATACATACATTAAACCAAGAATAGCTATTTTTTGGGGATCAAATGGAATATTCTCTCTTTCTCTCTCTCTCTCTCTCTCTCTCTC
>NW_017732595.1:170609-208109 GCF_001890085.2 Hipposideros armiger
ACACACACACACACACACACACACACACACACTGACTGTGGTAGGCATGTGCAAAAGAAGCCTAATATTTCAAAAGAATCAATATCAGATAGACAGTATTTTTAGAACATACTACAAAACACTAGCACATCAATTTCCAAGTATATGACACTTTCCAGGAAAAACTTTACGTTCCATGCTGCATGTTTCTCCCTCCATCTTGCCCTCTCTTTGCACACAGTTTGCTCAGCACTAAGCTTTCCTCTGAACTGTACCTTCTGATCATATCCCTGCCCCTCCTCAGTCAGTGCTCTAGACTGTTGTCCGGCATGGTTCTCAGGGAGAGTAACCCCCTTGGTATCCTGGTGAATGTGACTCTCCATCTTTTTACAGGTGGAATTAAAAGTAAGGGCGAGGAAGACAAGGAGGGGAAGGAGGAAAGAGGAAGGGAGAAAGAGAAAGAGGAATTTCTTCTCCTTGCCACTATTTATGTATGCTGCTTACACACAAGTTGCTTTAATTTCTTACTTTTTTTTAAGGGCCTGTTTTATTGGCAACAAGTTCTATGTCTCTTAGGAAGCAGGAAGAAGATTTGGCACCTTGCAGCTTTTTCTTTGATTTTGCATAAACTAGAGACTTTCAAATTGCTCTGGGGTTTTTCTGCAGTGGGGTGATAGGTATGCAGTTCAGGAAGCTTTCCCAATGAGAACTTACACAGGATATCAAGACTATATATCTGACTGCAAATCAACTACCTGATTCCCAGAATGGGGGAATAATTGGCTGGGGATTTTATCTGGTCTTGTGGCTGATGCCAATAAGAGAGTGTGTTTATTAACAATTTATTTACAGAACACAAATTGATTTCACTAGGGCTGCTGCATAGCCAGTAACTGCAAAGAGGAAGTAAGTGATTTCTTTCAGAGCTTTTGGGAATCCACTCTTGTGACGGAGTCAGTATATATTGGAAGTGATTATCAGCATGTAGTAGTAAAGTGATGAGCATTGCAATAAAGCACACAACATTAAATCTGCCTAGAAAATAAACTGGCATAGGTTTTGATTTAGATATGAACAACATAATCTGCATGGTCCCAAATTAAAGGGAAGAGGGCACAGATCAAATACACTCAACACCTAATTATGCAAATGATGTAGAGGATAATTACATTAGGATTGTGCAGTGGTACAAAAGTAAGAGTTTCATATTCCTCAATTAATGAGATTGATATTTGTGAAAACGAAAGGCACAGATTAGGAGAAAATACTATATGAGCGTATAATCTATACCAGCTGAGAAAGCAAAAAAAAATTGACAGGATCAGGAGCCAAAGACACACTATTTTAATTGTCAGATTAGTCTTAATCAAGTGTAAATCTAAAGCTCATTGCGGTAAATAAAATCTACATTTAAATACATGAGTATGCAAGTAAATAATTTTATCATCTGCAACACCATACTTTCAAAATGTAAATTATTACTTGATTTTAAAAACAAAATAAAAACATGTATAACTTTATATTTGGTGAGTATTCCAAATACTGGAGGCAGCAGAACGGATGTATATAAAAACTAATGGAAGGTATAACAGGTACTATACATAAATATGGCTGTGAGACACTATTTTTTTCTCCTGTCATTACATTTATACTCATCCTGGGGAATGTGGAAAAGTAATGTATCTAAAAGTATTGATAATTTGCTTAGCCTGAATTTTATTTTATTTTATTGCTAAAATGAATTATTGGTTTCTATGGTTCCTTTCAATTAAAAATATATATGATTAAGAAAATATTATGGCATAAGGTTTTGGTTATATCAGGAAATTACTAGGAAGGACTATTGTTTTAGCAATTTAAGAGTTCTGAAGATATTATTCATTTTTGCTTCATGTTTATAAATATTTGAGCCTTGTAAACAATATAATGGCATTTACTGTAATTCACTAACTGGGCAAATCATAATTATTAAATTTCTGTTCCTGACATCATAATTTTAGAAATCCTGATCCACAGATGTTTTGGTAACATGAGTTAACAAAGACATTGCATATGAAGAGCCTGTAATTTCCTCACAGCTAAACCAAGTTAAATTTTCCCTTAAGTTCTCCAATATTTAATAAATATGAAAATGCATGTACCATATAGCATAGGGATTCCATCTGCAGTTATTTACTTTAGAGAAACTTGTGTGTATGTGCATAAGGACACCAATTTATTGTAATATTATTTATCATAATGAAAAATCAGAAACTCCAACTTCCAGTGGTTTTATAAACTGCAGTCAGATGCTTATGAAGAGGTACTATACAATTACAATGAATGAGCTAGATCAGGGGTCGGCAAACTTTTGAGACAGAAGTGCCGCCAGGGATCAGCAAACTGCAGCTCGCGAGCCGCAGGCTCTGAAGTAAAATTGAAAATGAAAATAAAACTATCATAGTTTCATTTATAAAAATTTTAAAGGATATTATCCACATAATGGTGATTATGTAAAAATATATTTACGGCTCTCGAATTATTTTTAAATTGTTGTCAGGGACAGGATTTCCTCTTCCAGGAGTCGGCAAACTTTTGAGATGGACGTACCCAAAAAGCCACATATGGCTCATGAGCCGCAGTTTGCCGACCCCTGATCTAGATCTATGGGTTAGACAGATCTATATTTATCATCAGGGTTACGTCATAAAAACAATGCTTAGTGAAAAAAAGTTGTAATATGTCACTTAAGTCACTTATGATGATAAAAGAATGCACTTTTCACACAATGTTTTTGTGACGATACACACACACACACACACACACACACACACACTCACTCGAAAGATATACACCAAATTTATAATAACAACATCCTCTGAAGAAGGAAAGTAAAAAGTAGAATTATAAAGGGATTAGCTTTAGATGTAAAATATCTTACACCTTTAATTTCAAAAACGTGAAGGGACAATGATGAAGAATTAACACTAGTCAATTATAAGTTGTAGGAACATGAGAACTGTTGGCTCATTCCCTGAAATTCTCTGGTCTATTTAAATATTTAAAAAATTGTTCTCCTGGGCCTGCCGAGTGGCACGATGGTTAAGAACTGGCTTGGGACACCAGAGGGCCCCGGTTCGGATCCCACATATGAGGGCCAGTGACACTGCCCTCCACAGCTAAGATGCTGAACAACAGCTCAGCCTGGAGCTGGGCTGCCGTGAGTCACCGGCGACAGCGTAGGCTGCAGCCCCTGTGGCAGTGGGTTGCCATGGGCTACCGTGTGTAGCCAGCAGCCAGCGTGAGCGGCCAGCAGCCGCAGTGAGCGGCCATCCAGAAGCTGGTGACTGATCTGCCTCACCAGGGAAGAGCGCAATAATGGTGCCAACTTGGGCCAGTGAAGCAACATCCTCCACAACTAGATTGAAGAACAAAACGACAGCAACTTGTCTGTTCCCCTTCCCCCAATTCCCCAGCACTGTTCCCATCCCCCCAATTTCCCAATAAAAATCTTTAAAAAACAAAATGCAAACTGCTTTAAAAAAAAATTGTTCTCCTAATCACCACTCACAAATCAAGGAATCTGTCTATACTACATTATGAGTCATATCACACAATATTGTGAAATAGCATTGACATTACAATGAAAATTGTAGTATTATGGAAGCTCCAAAGTAAATATTTATAAATATTGTAATTATAGTAATAATAGAAATATCTGAACACCAAATTAAATATGGATAATGTATAATGTCTGGAGTTATATTTTATGGAAATGGCAAGTCAAGTGTGACATTTTGAAGGAGGTTAAACAAAGAAAAATGGTGTTAGATTAGCTGATATCCTGGCATTTCTTGTTGTTTCCTAGAATTCCAGTTGTCTGCATTGGTGGGCTGCATCTGGAATTGGACTTCCTGCATTGGAAGGTTAAAATGGAAATGCTTGTTCAGAAGACAAATGATGCAGTCTTATTAGTTGTGTAAGACGCATGTCAACAACAATGACTGAGAAAGGATATTCTTAAAGGTTGCTGTTGTTTTTGAACTGGCATTCTTCCCACCTGCACAACTCCAAGAACACTTAAGGAAATTCTATGTGTCAATGCCCTAAAGAGTGCATCGCATCTATAATGGAATACACAGGTTCTATTCTAACAGGGACTATCTGTACCTACACACGTCCCTTGGGCCTCATTTTCCCCACTTCTGAAATTCTAAGGCAGTATAAAAGAAAGGATTGATAATAAGGGGGGAAAAAGGCGGTGTGTGTGTCTTTATATGTTTGGGAGGAGATAAATGATATTATCTTGAATAAAGAGTGAAAATGCTTAATAAATAAATAGTCTATACCAGAACAAGTGGGCACTATTGCTAATTATGCCAAACAGACTTTAGAGTTTGTCCAGCCATAAATTTGAGATGGAATGGTAAAATTAATCCTGAAGCTGAGTTTAAAAGCCATAAATGACTGGATTATGGTCGTCAGGCGTAGTAGTTAGTGACATAACAATTATGTGTTGTTTCTGTGTTGCTGATAAATCTGATTTCATCCACTTGCTGAAAACTTAGTATCATCTAGACAAAAGCTGAAGATTTGAAACATTTATTTTAACCTGATAGCATCCCCTTAAATTTATGGGGAGTTTAACTGTCAGGGATGGTTACTCTTGCCTGAAACCCTGTTCTTCTTTGGTAGTGACTATTGTACTTAACCATTCAAGCAAAATATTCTTTCATTACTAAGTTATGTGGAAATTTCTACCAAAAAGTGAAGCAATTTTCCTTTGACTAGTTTCAATAATTTCCAAATTTCAGTTTTATGAATTATGTCAAATGGATACAGGGAAGATTATACATAAAATATATCATTTGTCTGTTTTAAAATGTGTGCATGACCTTTTGAAAATGTCAAAACTCACTGGAAAGCATGTGGAAAATAAAACTTTCAGTTTATTTTCTTAATAGAATTAGTATATATTAAGAAAATAAATGCTATTTTCTCCCAAGACACGATTTTGGGCAAGTACTAAATAAGCAAGTAGAGATGTCTGCAATGGGATGCTTTCTATATTTTCCAGTTTTATGTTTTAATCATTAATTAATTTTCCCTAAAATAATTGTATTTTAAGGAACTAATATATAATCTTACTGCATTTGTTCACTGCAATTGTAATATAACTGTTCACTGCATTTAAAAAAATAATGAACTATATTTTAAAATCTGTGAAGGTCATCCGCATAGGAGTAATCCTTAACACATCCATCTCCCACATTCTATATCCTATGTGTCACTATTATTTATTAATGTTAATTTCCAAATCCATCTACTTACCTTGCTCTGGTTATCACCACCTTAGTTCACACAGTCATGCATTCTAAAGGAGACTGAAGCAATATCTTTGTAAGTGGTATGTCCGTATTCATTCTTTTCCCTTTTCAAGCTCTGTTACCCACCACAGCTTACACTACTTCAAAAACTTCCCATAGCTCTTAGGATAAACACAGATTTCCTTAACATGTTCCTCAAGGCATTATATGGACTGGTCTTTATTCTGTTAGCTTCATTTCATGTAGGCTTTTTACTTACTCCTTGTATTGGCCTCAATTTTGTTCCCTGATCATATCATTTGTCCTTATGCCTTTGATTGGAAATCTCTACTGCTACTCTGCCTGGTTGAGTATCAACTCATCCTACAGGTCTCACCTCAGTTCTTGCTTCCTTAAGTCAGCTTTCCTGGACTTCCCTGATGGGTTCAATCTTCTCTATTATGTGGTTTCACACGACCCTCCAACTGTCCTCCATAGCACTTATTACATATATATATATATATATATATATATATATACATATATATATATATATATATATAGTTTTTGATCACTTATTTAATATTTGTATTTATGTGATAGAGCTTAGAAGGCAGAAACCCAATCTGAGCTTGCTTGCTATTGTTTTCTTAGTGTCTAGCATAGACCTGGCACCTGGTAGTTATTCAAATACTTCTTGACTGAATAAGTGACTGTAAGAAAATGCACGTTAAGATATAATTTGGGGAGGTATGAAATGCTGTAGAGAATGAATGGCAAGGATAGCAGCAGCAGATAAGCAAATAAAAAAAGAGCAAAAGGACATGGACCTCCATGAATAGAGATTATGGGTTAATATTAAATTTATCTATATATTAATTATACTTATGGTACTGATATGGTTATATGATATTAGATGTAAAAGATATGTATACTATAACATAGAGAAATAACTTAAGTCAATTGTTTAATACATTGCATGTAGAGTATAATTCATACACACTGATTAATCAATTTTTTAAAAGTTTGTTGTCTTTTTGGAATTAAAAGTGAAATGTCTTTTTAGGTTCCTTAGGAAGATCTGGCATTTATACCAGCCATTTGGGCCTGAGTGAACAGAATTTGTAGGGAATGCCTACTCCCCAATAATGCACAAACAATTCTTTCTTTCTCAGTTTGGGAACTCAGTATAGCTGAGCCACAGTTATTAGTTTTCATGTAGAAATTGTAAATTTCTGTCTCAGAATAAATGTCATTCTAAGCAAGCTTCAGTAATGGCACCGTGTTGTCACTGAACAGCAAGAAAATGCTGAAGATATGTTCTATATTTATATTGTATATATGCACATTTTATATCTCTCTCAGAAATGCTTTCTATAATATTCTGTTGCTTTATAGACAGAAACATAGTTTGTGCTATATTTCTTCCAGTACTGTCACATTTTCCTTCCTTCTCATAGTGTTAAGTTTTAATAACAACAATAAAAAAAACCTTGAAGACAAAAGGAAAAAATGAAGCAAGAGGATGTGGCTCGCTTTAATTTAATGGGTTTAAAAAATCATTTAAAATCTATTTGGTCTTCTTTGTATTACCACAATGCATAATGACAGGACTAGGAATTAATGTACATCCACATGCATTACAATAAGTACTCACTGTAACTTAGCAACAGCTAAGTGTGACTTCTTCAGCTTGTTGCTTTCTATTGCTGGACCTGGGAGGCCATAGAAAATTCAATTTACTCTAAATTTCTTATGTTGGCAGTTAAATGTTAAGCTCTTATTTACAGAAAGCTTTTTTGTGAATTGCCAGTTAGAATTCAGCAAGCTCTCTTCTACCCAGCAGGAGGTGTTAGCCATTTTTGTTTTTTGGAGAAGGTACTAGAAAACAAGATTCCTCTATATCTCGCTCCTCTTCCTGTAAGTTTTAACCACCATGGTTCAAAATAGGAAAAGCAGGAGAGGTGTATCTGCTCACAAGACTTAGAACGGACCTTTAATTCATGGAAAGTTTATAATTCTACGGAATAAATACTGTGTCTCAGTAAACGAAAAGCTGACTGACAGAACTTTTAGGTCAATATTAGTATCCCTTGCCTTTGACACGTCCACAGGGCCCAGATTCCCATATATTTTGATTTTATGGGTGGAGCACACCTGGAGATCCACAAGATTACCAATTTCTATTTAAACAAGTAAGTGCAATTTTAAAAAGCTTAACTCATATCAGCACACTGTAAAAGCAAAATAAATATTTACACACCAGAAAACGAAGAGGCAATTCAATTCAAAATTTAATAAGGTCCTTTATATTGAATACATCTATTTAAAAAGAAACCCCATATACTTCATCCTTGTTTTATTCCCAGAGCAATGTTGATCTGTGACTCTGAATTTAGGAAGATTCAATTCAAAGGGCATTTAGAGTTATATACATACATTTTAAGTCAGTTTTTATCTATAAGATTTTAAGCTGTATCTTTATTGTTTCTTCTTCAGCAAAGTATCCACAAGAAGAAGGAATAAATTTATGGAATTATTTATCTTGGTGTTCAGGCAGTTTCAACCAAAAGTTTGTGTTAACTTAGTTTATCACAGGGTCTCACCAGGTAAATAGGATACTTGTTTTGGAAGATTAAAAAAGGAAATTGTTCAGAAATTATTATGGAAGTAATTTTTCACTTAAGAAAAATATGAATGAAACAATAATTTCCATGTCTAATAGCAATAAGTTTTTAGGTTCATGTTTGGACTTAAACGACTAAAAGTAAATGAAATATAAAACTTGATTGACCCAATTTGTTTTACATTATTTTAAAAACCAACTTATGGTACACTGGGAAATGTATCTCTTTCTCTTGCTGTGAAAAGAAAAAGTTCCCACAAGTAAAGGCTTTAATTTAGTCAAAATTGGCCTGTGGATGTGTGTTCTACATTTTGAAATGACTACACTATGAAAACTGGAATTTTTCTGTTTGAACATTTCTTTTGCACCAGTATCCTTTATTATCATGATCTGTGCCACATAGTGAAATGTTTGTCTTTTTTTTTTTTTTTCCTCACAAACTGATTAAGGAGCTTAGAGGAAAGCTACCCAAAGCCTTTTCCTGTAACATCCTGAAGCAAATAAATTTAATCTGGTTATTCCCCCATTTTTTCTTGAGCCTCTGTTGTAATTTACTTTAAACTATGGCAAAGAAAGATAATAGGAAAAGAGTACAATGGATGTCAACAAGATGGCTAGTGATGTGGTGTTAAGTGAGAATGCTACAGTAAGAGCAATCTCATTGACAGAGTAGCATAAAAGGTTTAAAAATAACTCCCCAAGTTGTGAAAAAAAAATTATCTGATTACTATGCATTAAATTAGAAATAAACAATGAAAAGGGACACCAAAATAATCCTTTCATTTGGAAAATGTAAACCACTTGACCAACCAACCAACAAATGACGATAGCAATACACAACGGACAAACAAAAGAAACAGGCTCTTCTAAACAATAGAAGATAATCAAAATGGGAATTATTTAGAAGCTAACACAACAAACTATCTGTAAAGAAAACCATGTGGGATGTTTCTTTGGAGGAAAATTTATTTGGAAGGGAAAAGCATCAATAAACTAGGCATTCAATTTAAGAAGCTAAGAAAACAAGCCAACAAAAAGAACAATATACAGTCATACTAAGTAGAAAGGTTTAATTTAAAGTAGATTTAAGTTTTGAAAAGACCAATAAAATAGACAAAACTTTGATAAAATTATGATAGGGAGGGAGGAGAAAAGAGAATACAAACAATATTATGAATGAGAAAGAAAGCATAATTTATAATGGAAACAAGGACACATATTCAGCAACAGCTATATACTGGATAATGTGTGCGCGTATGCTCTTAGGGGTACTGCAGTAGCAAAACAGGTACAATCCCTCCCTTCATGGACTTTACACTAGCATGGAGACACACACAGTAAATCAGTAAGTAAGATGAATTATTAAACTATATAATATATTGGACAGTAATAAGCACTGTTGAAAAAAATAACGGACGAGTGTTGCAATTTTTAGATAAGGTGGTAAGGGAAGACCTCACTGAAAAGTAAAACTGAGTCAAATCCTGAAGGAAGTTTATCAGTAAGGCATACACATATCTTAGAGAGAATATTTTATGAAACTCAAACAGCTCCCTGAAGCAGGAATTTGCCTGGTATGTTTGAGGAAAGGCAAAGATCCCTAGAGTGGAATTATGCAGGAGATGGTGAATCATAGAAAATGAGGCCAGAGAAGTAATAAAGCACCTGGTCCTATGTGACCTTGTAGGTCATTTTAAGGACTTGAGGTTGACTTAGAATGAGATAGGAAGTCATTGGAGGGTCCTAGCATGGAGAAATGCAGTCTGAACAAAATCCAAGTTTGGCTGACTTCTGTAGAAAACAATGAGGAATGGCTAGTTCAGAAGGAAATAAAATAGTATGTTTCCACAGAGGTCAAGTGAGACAAGTTGAGTCAAATATTGTTGAGAGAAATGTCTCTTGGTTTTGCTACCAATATGGTGACCTTGACGAAAGCAGTTTTAGTGTAGTGATTAAGAAAAGTCTAATAGACGAGGACTCAAGGGAGAATTTGAGGAGAAAACTAGGAAATGATAACGTAAAGACAAGTTTTCCAAATAAGTTTGCTGTAAAAGGAAATAAAAAGAAATATATTGGTACCTGGAGGGTAATATTGGGTTTAGAGATTTTTCTTAAGATAGCTAAAATAATACCTTTTTTATATGTTAATGGAAAGAATAGCATTGAGCAGGGATGTGATAAAGAAGAGAAAGGTGAGAATTTCTAAATGAGCTTAAATAGGTAAGAGGGGCTAACATCTTGGGTACATAATTAATCCATAATAACAAGATAAAATATAGAGTCTATGGGCTCAGACGCAGGTGAGTAGCTAGATATAGCAGTGGGAGTTGTTAATTTTCTATTTTGATTGCTTTCTTTTCCCATAAAAATACAAGTCAGGCTTTCAGCTAAGAGTATTGATATAGGGAGGAGGCTACATGTTTGAGGACACAGTTGAAGCCATAAAATAATTGATTAGAACAGTGGAAATGTCAAAGTACTAAAGAGATAAAGTCTGCTTGATATACCATTTAAGGTTAGTGATTAGAAATTTAGTATGTAAATAATCAGCAAAAGTGTGTGTTTTCTGCAGCCACATTCAACTTAGTGGGTGATAATATAGAGTAAGCAGAAGGTTAGAAATAACTAAGATTTGGTTTCACTAAATGCATTTTTAAAAAGTGAGAGATAGTGGAGTTGAAGAATATGCTTATAATGATTGGCTATGGAATTTAAATTGGAAAAAGGAAAGAAATGAATACATGAAGGTGGTGAGATATAATGAAAAGGTGGTAGAATCAATGAAATGAAGGAAGGTGTTGCAGAGTTGGATGATCTGCAGACATAGAGTGCCAATGGAAGTTGGCTGAAAAGACAGAGATGGTAGTGGGAAGGTAGAATGTATGAAATTAAGATGACTGAAGATTTTTAATCATAGGTAACAACAAGACTAAGGGTATAAAAGTGGAAGCAAATAACTGAAGAAAATATGAACGAGTTTTAAAATGTAGGACAATGACATGTATAATGAAAGATAGATTTGAAAATATAGAAGGTTGGTTGATGTTTTAAGAATATCAATGCATATTTGACTCAAAATATATGGGAACCTATATTATTAATTTGATGGAGCAATACCATAAATGTAATTAACAGGATAACCAAAGATAAAAAAAGAAACAGTGTGTTTGGATATTTTATGGGTCAGGATCTAACTAACCTTCAAAATAGGTGCCCATCAATTGAGAACAGTTAAATACATTAAAAGATGTCTATGCCAGAAAAATATGTAGCCATTGAAAGAATGAGATGAGTTTGTATGACTTGAAAGAGAAACTGTGAAAAATGATACATTTTTGATGAATACTATTAGAACAAAGGGGTACAATTGTATAAAATGTTATAAGTTGTTATTTTGTTTGCTTGTTTGGTTTGGAAAATATAGAAATGATTTTTTTTAGGGGATACAATCTTTTGAAGTTATATACAGTCTTGAGTGTGAGTTTGAAAATTTGGGATGGAAGAAAGACTAATGTTTTTTAATGAAAATACATTTATAGATATGAATTTCTTTTACCAAGTATATTCATGTTATTTTTCATGATAGACCTTAGTAAGTAAAAAACTCACTACATATTCTTGGTGTATATATGGTATATATATTTAGATGCTTCAAAATCATGAGAAAAGCAGTGATGACACTTAACTGAAAGGGTCTTGGGAAAAATAATTACAAACATCATTAAAATTTAGTTTTAGTTTCTTCAATAATTTGAAATATATAATTCTGTAAAAAAATTAATCAATCTATAATACATTATTTTTACAAATAATATAGCTATCAATTAAAATTTTCCTTTACAATACATTGGAAGTACAAATTATCTTTTTATAATATAAAAGCCAAGGTGAAGATAGGAAGCAATTCAGAAGGCTAATAGCAATTAATATAATAAAAATATTAAAAATCTGACACATAAAATAAATATTCAAGTATATAAACACTGCTTGGCTATAACTTCAAGCTTTATTCACTTAAAGAAGACATTTTTAAATTAGTTTTTAATAGTCATTTAAATTTAACTTTTTAATACTTGATGTTTCTTCTTCAGTTATTTTTTTCTTAGTTGATTTGTGTTTATTAACTACAAGATTTTTTTAAAACATGAAAGCAAAGTCTGTCATTTCTTTTATTGTTCTCATTAAGCCAGAAATGAGTTTGTATATGTATATGTGTACTGTGTTTTCTAGTAGAACAAAGAAATGATGCCTATGTGCAGTGCTTGTATATGATATACAAAAAAAAAAAGTTTTGCTAATCTACATGTTATCTTCACAATTAAATTCTTGGAGGGCCAAATAATATTTTAAATTTTAAAAGACTTTTTCAAATATTGAAAATATGTGACTATTCCATAAAACACACAAAAAAAGATTCGTGGATAGATATATGTATAGTCTTTGAGAAACTATATACTTAATGTTGATGTGATTATACTATTTTATTTCTTTTTATCATATAGTGATTCATATCGCCTATAGGAAAATGAAGATAAAACTTAAGTGAGTAAACTGGGAGTTTGGGAGGAATGCTATGACTGTACAAATGAGGCATTTTAAAGAACTAGCCTTTCTCTTTCCAGGCTCATAGTGTCTAAATCAACTGATCATGAATGATCTAAGAGAAGGTCCCGATATCTCAGTTCTCGGATATCATGTACCAGGAGCACAGTCTCCCTTGGCACCCTAATTTATCAAATCAGCTACAACGATTTAAATATTTCATGCAGAATGCTTCAAGTCCTGGAAGCTCAAAGCAGCTTGCACTTCTGTTCAGCATTGGCACTCCTGTCTCTGTAGCAGTCCTCACTCCCCCCTCCCCCGCCGTAGTGGTGCCCTGAACATAATTCATAAGAAATCTATGCTCTGGCCACAACCTCTTAACTTAACTTCTTATTTTTACATCTGTCTCATGCCTTCATTCACTATAAGCCTCCTTTGAAAAATCATAGTTCCCCTATTGCATTTCCCCACTCTTGAAATTGTTTCTCATTCTGAAATCATGGTGACTCATTTCAAATAAAATATTGTATCTTAATTGCTGAAGTCATTTTTCTTCTTCTGCACCCTGATACTGCTACAGGCTAAAATATAGGATTCTACCATCTAGTATATTAAAATATAGAATGTATACTCCAATTTAGAATGTTCACTACTACTGGGCAGTTATTATACTTGTCTCCAGATGGAGTTCTTACAATGTATTTTACACTTAACAGTCTCATCAAATTTCTTAACACCATCTCTACCTTTTACTTCTACCAAGTGCTCTTTTTTCCTGTTTAACACAGAAATGGATACCATACTTTGAATTAATTTCTTGCCTTCACTCGTTTATTCATTCAACAAAGGGCTTATGCTGCCCGCTGCAAAATATCAATATTTTATATTGGAGAGAAAAGAATAGAATATGTATTTCCCCCTTGAGGGGTTCATAGATGGGAGGAAAAACACATATGTAAGCAGTGATATATGTGCATCGTGGTGAATACTTTGAGGAGCTATGCAGTTCATATGCTGCAGGCACAGAACTGGACACAAAGTAATTATACCAAGGAAGGCTGCAGGGATTATGAATACATATTGGCACACATGTCAGAAAGAATTTTTAGCAAAGGCATCAGCCCGTGAAAATTTTTCAAGTGTTAAAAGGCATATAGGGTTCAAGGAACTACAGGTAGTTATTTCTGATTCAATCAGGAAATAACATTTTCAATTGCACATTTTAAAAATTTAACTCAAACAACAGTATAATGTGGTTCAGAGTGTGAAAAATTGGAACAGGGATAGCAATTTGAGGATTTTTACAATAATTCAGGGTCTAAATGATGATGTCTAAAATGAGACAGGGTATGGGAAAGAGAAAAGTGATAAAATAAATACTGAGCAGCTAGAAATGGAGGAATTCAGGGATTGATTAGATATAAGACATAAGGAAGACAAACTGATTGATGCTGCTGTTATTTGGGAATTTGAATATAGGAAGGAAAGCCAATTTTTGAAAAGAAAATATTGAGTTTTATTTTGGCCATATTGAATTTGAGGTACATTTTAAACATTCAGAAGGAGACTTGTGTACATTTGGAAGCCTTATACACTGAACTTTAACAAGAGGATTTCTCCCCTCACACTCCTTCAAAAAAAAATCTCTAAGAATAGAACAGTTTTGTATTTAAATCCCTACCACTACGGAAGGCAGTGTGGAAGTTCCTCAAAAAATTAAGAATAGAATTTTACCATATGACCCAGCAATCCTTCTCCTGGGTATCTACCAAAAAAATCTGAAAACATTTATCTGTGAAAATATATGTGCTCCAGTGTTCACTGCAACTTTATTTATGGGGGCCAAGACATGGAAACAACCAAAGTGCCCTTTGATAGATGATTGGATAAAGAAGATGTGGTGTATATACACAATGGAATACTATTCTGCCATAAGAAAAGTTGGAAAAATGCCATTTGCGACAACATGGATGGATCTTGAGATTATTGTGCTAAGCGAAATAAGTCAGAAAAAGTCGAGAACCATGTGATTTCACTGATATGTGGGATATAAAACTGAAAACAACAAAGGAACAAGACAAAGGAAGAAACAAAAACTCATAGACACAGACAATAGTTTAGTGGTTACTAGAGGGTAAGTGGGGAGAGAGGTTGGTAGATGAGGGTAAAGGGATCAAATATATGGTGAAGGAAAGAGAACTGACTCTGGGTTGTGAACACACAATGTGATATATAGATGAAGTATTACAGAATTGTATACCTGAAACCTATGGAACTTTACTAACAATTGTCACCCCAGTAAACTGTAATTTAAAAAAAAATCCCTACCACATCTTACATTATGAGGTGTTTTTTTTTTAATTACTTTATTTGGAGCATAAAAGCAATGTTGAAAGATAACACATTAACCTGAAATAACTCCAATCAATGCTAATTTGGATACTTTACAGAGGTCACATCAATAGAAAGGTAAAAAAAGGAAGCAAAGAAAATTAACATCAATTAGTCATTATTTCTGGTAATGTGACCTCACAGATTTAAAGGCCTCATGTCATTGTAAACAAGTTTGTTAAAAAGTTTGCAGAAATAATGCAGAAAATGGTTATGTAGCCAACTTTACAGAGCTATTCCAAGGGGAGAGAGATAAAAAAGTGTTGTGTTATACAATGGCTACTTGTAGCTTTGGATAAAATTTGCAGTGACAATGTAATACATGGATTCAACATTGGCCATCTCTCAGACAACATAGATGGATCAAGATGATGATATTCCATAGAAATCTGTGTTACATAAATTCAAAAAGTCACTTTGATAAAGTGAGAGTCTCTGCTGTTGAAAACTAAAGTTCAAATAAAAGAGTTTCATTATTATTTTATATAATATGTGGTTTTAAATATGTATGTATAGTAAATTAAAAATTATAATTATACTTTTAAAATATTTAATCTATAGACTGAAAGCAGAGGATATATTTAAATTTCCCTTTGGAAATTTTATCTTTGTGTTTATCTTTCATTATATATGTGAAATGGATCTGGAGCTCTTAATTGTGATAAGTACCATATAAATGCTAAATAAGGATCTGAAGGACATACATTGTACATTGAATTATCAGTCTTCATTTTCATATGCCTTTTATCCTGCCAACTGTGCACAGTCCATGCAATGGAATTATTTGAAGTTTTCATTTTCCCTTCAGTTTCCTGTAAGAACTCCGACCTAGCTTCCAAGGCAGATAATAGGGCTACAACCAAAGTTCCTAGTATTTTATAACTCTATAATCAGACTATTGTATTAAAAGCCATATATTTCCAGCTGTTAATTGGTGTTCTGCTTTATCACCAGTGTGTTAGATATGTCCCCACTGGATTCCGAACATGATTGCCCTCTTAATGCAAATATAGGAAATGGCCAGAGACCACTACTGCTGTGCGTCATTCACAGATTAAAATCTTCCAGGTATTACGGTGGTCATTGTAGTTGCATAATGAGGAATGAAATTTAAGGTGTTGTTATCAGTCATCAGGCAACCACAATGCGGAGCCAACTGACACCATGGAAGTAAGACCAGAAACAGAAAGAAATCTGGTCCATGAACAATATTGTAAAACTTCCAATCCAATTCCTGAAGTCTGCTCAAGTTCTTGTTATGTGAGCCAATGAAACTCCTTTAATATTTAAACTATTTGAGTTCAGTTACTTTTATATGCAACCCAATTCAACTACATAAATATTTAATAATCTAGATCCTTCCTTAAATATAGTCATTTTCCTTTATTCATTGTCAAGTTATCCTCATTGGCCTTAGTCCCCCACATTCAGCGCACCTCTTAGCTGAGTTTGTATGGGTGTTGTTATGATATCTGTAGTTCTTTTTTTTTTTTTTTTTTTTTTTTTTTTTTTTTAGCTGAGCCATCCCGCCACCTGTTGGCAGCTCACGGCTGCTCAGCTCGGGCTGACTCGAACCGCTGTTGCTCAGAGCTCAAAATATCTGTAGTTCTTAGTAGCGGGTCTTGACATTCAAGGCCTTTATAATCCAGTTCCACTTAAATCCCCAGAGACATCCCCTGGCACTCCTTGTAATATTGGCTATGGTTCCTTAAGTACATTTCTTTTATACCTTTATATATGTTGCTTCTGTATGTTTATATGTGTTTATATGTGTTGGCCTCTGTATCAGATATGTTTCTTAACCACTTTTCTAACAAGTAAACTTCTACTCATATTTCAACACCCAACTCAAATTTCAGTTCTACTTGGAGTCTGATTTTCCAATGTGGAGTAAATTATTCCCCACATTGTGTTACCATTGCACTTTGGAACATGATTAATTATTGATTATGGTCTTTAATCTGTATATTTTTACTGGGTTATTAGATCTTTGATAGCAGAAATTATACTTTATTCTTGTTTGTTTTTATGGAAACTGGCATAGTACCTTGCAGATATCCATGTGCGGCACACAGAATAAATGCTAGATGGAAGAATAGGAGACATAAGAGGAGAAAATAAGAGGGAAAAAGAAGAGAATAAAATAACTCTCATGAAAGAAGAAAAATCTAAGCACAGGAGGCGTTTTTACAAATGAGGAGTATAACTAGTACTAATCACAGATGACTGCTTTCTAAGAGATGATTCATGAAATATGCAAATGTTCCCCCACTAGGAATCACAAGTAGGGTTCACTATTGCTTGATAACTAGTAAAATGTATCTTATTCATTTGAGGGTAATGAAAAGTAATTTAGTTTTAGTTTAAAGGTCAAAGCATGAAGATAACCCTAATATATTACTTTGAAAAGCAAATTTGATCAAATAATATCTTGTTAGCAATGCATGAGGGAACACAAGAGCACAGATTAGCATAAGATTCATGTAGATTCTTTGACAGAAGAAGGCGCTGTCTTGATGATCATGAGCATTTGTAGGAATCAGTGCATGAGTTTACAAAGAATATTTTGACATGGAAAAGCAGCAATGCTTTTTTTTCTAGGGTTTTAGTTACAAATATATTTTTTCATTATTATGAGATATTTTATAGAAATCAATACCCCTTCTCATTGTAGTTACTGAATGTTTCTTTGGATGATTTTAAGATTTTCAGTTTTAATCTCAGGTCAGAAAGTGTCCATCAAGTGCAATTAAAAAAAATGTATGGTTCTACTTTGGGGATAACTTTAAGCCTTGCAAAGGACAGCTGAATTGATTAGGCCTACAAATATCCTTACCTGATATGGAAAACTTATACTCATAGAGGAATAATTGGATAATTGATCAGTAATCAACAGGAGCTGTTTAACCTCACATTAGTGGCTGTGACCATATCCATGTTATTCAGTCTGGGAGTATTATCCCTTCCAGGAAGTCAAAACCCTGAATGGCTAGACCTGCTTAACTGAGTAATATTTAATCTCCCAAAGTCACTGAATTTGAAATGGAAGAAAAGTATTATACTATTCAGTTAAAATGAGCTCTTATAAAATCAATTATAATAAATTTCCAAATGTATACATTTTCCTGTAATTCCTATTTTGATAAATGGCATAATTTTCCAAAGAGTCAACCAAACCAGAAAACAGTCATCCTGGACTTTTCCCTTTCATTCACTTATCAGTCATCAAGTCCAATTGTTTTTACTTCCTAATTATGTATCTCTGTTCCTCTGTTTTCACTATCTCTCTGCTAAATATCTACATTGTTTACCTAAATTCATTCTTGTTCCTTGTAATTCTATTTTCTATATATACCTTTCAAGCATCATCTCAATCTCAGTGGGTCAACAAATAAACTCTACTGCCACACACTCCAAATTCTCCTTCCTCAAACCTGTCTGAAAAACAGTGTATGGGATATATATATATATATATATATATATATATATATATATATATATATATATATTTGAAGTCTTGAATTTCTGAACCTGTTTTTATACTCTACTGCTTTTTTCATTTTTAGTCGGATGAATGTAGAATTCAAGATCAGAAATACTTTTTCCTCTAGAATTTGAAAGCATTTTCTCATTTCTCCTTATCTTCTAGAATCCATTTATAAATGGGCCTTAAGAATTCTTATTCCAGTTTTTTGCATGAGACCTATTTTGGTTTCTCCCTAAATGCACTTGGGATATTTTTTCTTATCCACTGTTTTGGAATTTATTAATTGTTTAAATTGGAGTAGGTCTCTTTTTACAAATTGTGCTGAATAGTTGTTGAACCTTCTTTGTCTAAAAATTCAGAATCTTTACCTCTAGAGAATTTTACTGTTTTGCTCACTTTATTATTTCCTCCACTAATTTTATTATCTTTTACTTCTATTTTCCATAGTTTTATTTTTTTGTCCAATTTTCTGGAAGTACTATGAAATTTAACTTTCAAACTTTAGAGTGGTTTTATTTTCAGTTTTGCTGTCATGTTTTTATTTTATAAAATCAATTTTGGTCTCAACCTTCTTCTTCTCCTTCTTCTTCTTCTTCTTCATAATTTATCTTCTCATTTTGTGAATGCTATATTCTCTCATATATCTGATGGTATTTTATTATTTATTATATATTATATGTAATTATATATTACATATCATTTATTTTATATTATAATTTAATATTTATTATTTCTTTGAAATTTTCTTTCACTGCCTGCACAGTATGTTTGGGCTTTCTTTTCTTATACTTGTTTAATATCTGTGCTGCAGAAAGGTTTTGATGAAATATCTGGCAACCATTATGTAGGAGGTCACGTTTAAAGAGATACACTAAAGGGGCCGGCCGAGTGGCTCAGTTGGTTAACGGTTGGCTTAAGAGCGTGAGCTCTGAGCAACAGGGCCGCTAGTTCGATTTCCGCATGGACCAGTGACGCTGTGGCTGAGGTGAGCTGTTGCTGAGCTGCCAACAGGTGGCAGGATGGCTCAGCTGGTGTAACAACAAGACTGCCTGTTCAATGGTGGGCTATGCCCACCCGCAACTAAGACTGGACTTGGCACCTTGAGCTAAGCTGCCACCTGGATGACTCAGTGGATAGAGCACGGGCTCTTAACAACAAGGCGGCTGGTTCAACTCCTGCGTGGGATGGTGGCTACGCTCACCCGCAACTAAGATTGTAACACAGCACTCTGAGTTTAGAGGCCATGAGCTGTCAGATGGTGACTGGCACCCTCCACAACTAAGATTGAAGAACAACAACTTGGCTGGTCCTCCTCCCCAGTTCCCCAACACTGTTCCTGTCCCCCAATTCCCCAATTTAAAAAAAAATAAAAAAAAATAAAGAGATACACTAAAAAGCTGAGTAGAAACTGTTTGTTACAACTGTCTGGTTGGAGAAGCTAGTCGGGCGATACTAACTATCAATTTCTATGGTGATTTTCCTTGGACTGGTCAGTTTTCCTAAAGAGGACTTTTCTAATATTTTACTTGGGATATTAGTATTCATGGTCAAGTTGGAGAAAGTAACCAGTGTTCTCATGATTCAATGTCTAATCTTCTACTTAATTCCTCGCTCTTTGGTATGCTACCCCATCACGTAGTGAGTCTAGGTTCTCTGGGACAAAAGTACTTCTGGAAAGGGATCTGTAGGACCTAACATCTACACAATAATTCTTCTGTTGTCAGCTCCATCCCACACCCCATTTTGTGAGATACCTAATGCCCCCGTTCTTGGTGGTTGATACTGTGATTCAGTGAACACCAACTGACTTCTGTGCTACTTTCATTGCCAGCTTAAGTTTCACTTTCTGTGATTTGTCTAGTTAGATAACTCCTGTCCATCTACATTCCAATAAGTGATAAATTGTCCTTTCTTCTCCTTTTCTCTTTGTCTTGGTTGATTTATTGTTATTCCTTTGCTCTCATTTTTATGGAAGTTTCAGTTGAAGCAGTGATAATATATTTATGTACAATCCATCACGCTTAACCAAAAGCTGAGTACCTCTTTTGGTTCTCTTCTGACATATTATTATTCTTTCTAATTATTATATCAATGCAAGCATATGTGTGTGTGTATATATATGTATATATATTTTATATGTAACATGTGTATATATACACATGTTCTCTAAGGTGGATAACATATATATATATATATATATATATATATATATATATATATATACACACACACATCTTATCCGTCCTTAGATTACTATAGATTGAACAACTATCTATTGAGTGCCTACAATATGCCGAGTAATGTTTTAGGCATGCTGGATACATAATTCCACATGGAGTTTACATTTTACAATTAGATTGATATCAAAATAATGATAAGAAAAAACATACTTAAAAAAACCCAGACAATAAGGCTATGGAGAATGTGGGGAAATTTGAACTCTTTGTATTGTTGGTGGAAATGTAAAATGAATTAGATGCTGTGGAAAACAGTATGAACACTCCTGAAAAATTAAACAGAATTATCATAAGACCCAGAAAACAACTTGGAGTTATATACCCCACAGAAAGCAAAACTGGGACTTCAAGAGATATCTGTATACCATGTTTATGGTAGCATTATTAACAATAATTAAAAGTGTCCATGAGTGAACCAATGGATAAATAAAATGTGGTATATGTATGCACAATAGAATGTCATTCAGCCTTAAAAAGGAAGACAATTCTAACACAGGCTAGAACATGGATTAACCTTGAGGACATTTTGCTAAGTAAAAATAAGCCAGTCACAAAAGGACAAACATTTTATCATTCCACTTATACGAGGTACCTTGTATAGTCAGATTTATAGAAACACAAAGTAGAATGTTGGTTGGCAGGGGCTGGGTGGAGAGGGAAATGGGGAGTTAGTGTTTAACGAGCACAGAGGGCAAAGGGAAAATAGCTCTGGAGATGGATGTTGGGGATGGCGGCACAACACTGTGAATGTACTTAATGCCACCAAATTGTACACTTAAAAATGAATAAAATGGTACATTTTATGCTATGTATATCTTTACACACATACTCAAAATGAATGGTTGGGGCAGTTTCCACTAAGATGCCTTTTCAACAAATACTTGACAAAGGCTTAGCAGTGCTGAAAGCCCCAGGAAAGGGGGCCTATGTTACTAGAGTGGGGTAAAGAGAGAAGAGATAAGAGATGAGGCCAGAGAAGTAATGAGGTGCAAAGGACTGATGGAGAAGAACCTTAAAGCTGAAAAGTGGAAACACACTATAGGATTTAGCAATGTAATAGTCACCGTAGTTATTAGTAGTTATTGGAAAAGAATACTTTTCATGAAGCAGTGGGCTGAAAAACCTACCGTGTGTGTGTGTGTGTGTGTGTGTGTGTGTGTGTGTGTGTGTGTGTCTGTGTGTGTGTGTATGTATATGTATTAAAATATAAAACAAAATGTGAGTCATAAATTTTGTAGTTAAAAAAGTATTGCCTTCCATCGAATCCATATCCTCTCTTAAGGGAATAAATGGAAAAGGAATTTTGCAAAAGAGCAGAGAGGTTACAGATTTGTTTAAGGTTTTTTTTTTTTGCAACATTGTTGTCCTGTACAAGTTATTTTCTTGTTTAACATAGAACTGCTGAGTCAGTTTTCACACAGCTTCTTGTTTATTCAAGGAGTGTCAGCTGACTTTATTTTTAGAGCCTCAATTTGACTCATAGCTTTTCTTTGTGGTTGAGGGCCAAGGGAATAATTAAGCCCAGATTTAACTTTACATTTTAAAGGTCCAACCAAACCAACATGAGTCCTGTTTAATACAACTTTCATTTAATATGAATCCACTTAATTATTATGAATCCATTTAATAACAACTTTCCCCTCCTTCTTTTCAGTTCTAAGTAAATTAAATGAAATGGCCCTTAAGGTTATTGCTTTATGCAGACTGTATCAGAGTACAGGGTATTGAAATATAATCTACTTTCATCCCATTAGTTATTTCACTCGTAGTCTTCTGTTGTGATTAGACAATTAGATATGAATGGTTTTTTAATGGATTTACTACAAGACATTAATGGAGGAAAATTTCATGATCTTAGCTCATTTCTTTTCCCTTTGAAGTGTAAAATATTAACTGTTCTAAAAGCCCATTAATTTGAATATCCTTCTGTGAGATGATACATTTTTTTGGTGGTAATATTGACAGATATCAGTAAATTCTTTCTTAAATGTAAAACAAACAAACAAACAAAAAACCTGATAGATATTTAGGGACCATTACCTTTTTCCTATGCAGCTAATTACCACTACCATATTTCAAAACCTAATCAAGCTTACACCTGGGTTAAAGCAGTAGTATCCTAATTGCTTTCTTTAGCTCTAGACTCCACCATCTCCATTGTAAGGCACACACTTCTATGTGGTTAATCTTATTAAATAACATTTCTCAATAAATGACTTTTTTGTTTCAAAAATAGTGTTAACTATTGGGTTGTCGAAAAAGTCATGACGTATTTTGTCTATGTTTGTCAAAGGTCATTTATTTATATAAAGAACAAAGATCAATCAATGAGATATTGCCCGTTTTGTATGATAATGTTTGCCATCTTTCAGTGAGCTTCATAATTCCTCATTCATAGAAGGACCTGTCTCTATTTGCGAAAAACTGAACAAGGTGCTGATTTACAGTCTCATCTGAATTGAACATTATGCTACACAAGGAGTTTTGAAGACAGCAAAACAAGTGGAAGTCTGACGGCCAAGGTCAGGCAGGTATGGTGAGTGTGGCAACACATCCTATCCAAGCTCCAATAATTTTTGACAGGTGATCAAACTTGTGTGTGGTCTCACGTTGTTACAATGGAACAAAACTCCTTTACAATTAACAAGCTCTGGATGTTTCTGGATGATGGATTCATTCAAACTGTCCAATTGCCGACAGTACACATTCGAATTGATTGTTTGGTTCCTTGGTAGGAGCTCAAAAAACACGACTCCTTTAAAATCCCACCACACTGAGAGCATACCCTTCCTCTGATGAATGTCTGCTTTCGATGTCGTTTGAGGAGAATCATTACATCAGGACCAAAACTATTTGCATACTACATTGTTGTAAACAATTCACTTCTCATCACCAGTTATCAGTTGCTTCAAAAAAAATAATTTTCCTCACGTTTAAAGAGCATATTGCAGATGTTTATATGCACCATCAAATGAACTTCTTTGAGTTCATGAGGAACCCAAATATAGAGCCTGCTTACATATCTCAGCTTCTTCAGGTGGTTATGAACACTTGAATGATGGATGTTCAATGTTTCTACAGTCTCTTGTGTTGTGTAATGTGGGTTTGACTCAATCAATGCCTTTATTTTGTCGTCAACAACCTTGGTGGGCCTCCCTGACCGAGGAGCGTGGTTGAGATCAAAATCACCAGCATGGAATTTCGTGAACCATTGTTGGCACGGATGTGCTTGTAGCGCATTGTCACCATAAACTTTATGCAACTTTTCATAAGCTTGACACATGTTTTTCCCTTTATGGAAGTAAAAGAGTAAAATATGGCAAAAATGCAAAGCTTGGTGTTCCATCTTCAACTTGTTGTAAAATCTCCAAAACTCAACCAAATCGCTCAATTTGTTTTAGAATGAAGCTAGAACTCTCAGCTGTCAAATGACATCACAATAACATAGATGCAAATGACTCTAGTATTTCCGAAAATGAACTAATGCTATCTGTCACAAACATGCGCCATGACTATTCCAACGACCCAATAAGAATTTGCTTCATTAAATTGATCATGGATGTAGATATGCATGTATGTATAAAAATAGAAATCTTTGTCTCTGCTGCATGAACAGGGCACACTTTCACTAAATTTTTAGCCAATGCCCTTAAATAATCCATTTATCAAGTAACAATTCTTTTCTTTTCTTTGCTTTCTCCCACTTGACAAATTTCTTGTTGAAATTACAAAATGTCCATAAATGGTTAAAAAGTTTGCATATTCACAATTTAGAGACTGATCTCTGGAAGATGCATGACTGGAAAATAAACTTATTTGAATAACTATTAAGTATTATGTTTGTGTGAGTGTCTTTTTTAAACCTCTGTCATGAAACTGAGTTTGTCTTTAAACAAAAAAGCAAGAAAGTGAACTGAACTGCATTTCTAACCATGACAATGTAATCTGTCATCTCACCAAAAGTAAAGCTGTAAACAAAGGGAAAACTACACAAGAAGTATGAAAAGTTATGAGACAATTATTTTCACATATTGGATATCATGCAGAGCAAAACTCTGATCATTTATACAAAGAAGAAAGGAAGATTCCTATAACCGCTCTGGCTTTCTCTCTGGAGGTACTTTCCAGGTGATCCAAAGCAGGGCGTTGCAACGTGCTGAGATAAAATGAAATAGATATCAGCTTTTGGGTAGATGGATGTACATGAAACTAGTGGGGTAGGTATTAGAGAGAAGTGAGACACTCTGAGAAATAACTTCAGAAATTGGTTCAGAGGTTCCCCGAACCTTTAGCTAAATATTAATCTGAGTATTTATAGATTAAAAATTATGAGATAGAGGAAAATAATAATTGTTGGGAAGCTATAAAATGAACAATTTTCACAGCAATAGAAGTTTGAGAGGCATTTGTGTTTAATCACGCCAGTGTACAGGAATTTATCTGAATACTTTCAGAAATTATAGAGGCCACAAAAGGGTCTCTTAATAATTGGGCAAAATTTGATAATTCCTAAAACAGTTTTAAAGCAAGCTTTGAAAAGATCAACCTGCTCTGTGAGTAAAATAAATAAATAAATCCAGCACTCTTTAAAGAAAGAACATCAAATCCAAACATTCAACAATATAATATTCATAATCTCTGGCAAACAGATGAAAAGGTACTAGAAATATATAGTAGGGTTTTGGTTCCATAAGAAATTACCACAAATTTAGTGGCTTGAAGTACACAAATTTATTATCTACAGTACTATAGTTCAAAAGTATAAGAGTCTTTTCATATTGAAATCAAGGTGTTGACAGCCTACTTTCCTCTCCAGAGGCTCATGGGAAAAATTTGTTTCCTAATTATTTGGGTTGTTAGCAGAATTTAGTTCTTTGTGGTTTTTAGACTAAGGTCTCCATAAGTGTTGTTGGCCGTAAACTCGGGGACATTCCCAGCCTCAAAAAGCTATCACATTCCTTAGCACATAGCCTCCCCCTTTTCCATCTTCAAAGCCAGGAATGGGAGGCAAATTCTTTCTAATATTGCATCTCTCTAGCTTCAGTCAGGAAATGTTATTCACTTTTAAGCACTCCTGTAATTAGACTGGGCCCACTCAGCTAATCCAGGATAAATTCCTCCTATCAAGGTCTTTAATTTTAATGGAAAAGTGTTCTGTACCATTTGTAAGGTAACATATTCATAGATTCCAGAGGTTAGGACAGAAACATCTTTGGGGCAAGTAGAAGCATTATTTGCTTTTCACATCATGTGAGAAAGCAAAAAAATGAAACTCATAACCAGGATACAAATCAGTGTTTAGATATCAATCCAGGAATAAGAGATTGTTTGATCTTGATTAAAGTTATTCTCAGACAGGGTAATATAAATAGTTATGGAAATCATACATATGATAAACAATTACAAGGAAAACATAAAAATAATGGGGAAATAATTTGAAGATATAAAAACAGAGATGAGATTTAAATTCTAAGGTCAGCTATATGATGTTTAACAGGAAATTTATTCAGGGGCTGGCCAAGTGACGCATTGGTTAAGAGTTGGCTTGGGACGCCAGCTCTGAGCAGCAGGGCGGCCGGTTTGGATCACACATGAGGGCCAGTGATGCTGCGCCCTCTACAGCTAAGATGGTGAACGACAGCTCGACCTGTAGCTGGGCGGCCGTGAGTCACCTGCAGTGGCGTAGGCTGCAGTGGGTCTGGCTGGCAGCAGGTGTGAGCTTTTGTGAGCTGCTGTGAGCCACCGTGAGAGGCTGTCCAATGGCCGGTGAGTGACTGCCTCACCCGGTAAGAGCGCAATGATGGTGCCAACATGGGCCAGTGAAGCAACATCCTCCACAACTAGACTGAAGAACAAAAGGACAGCAACTTGTTTGTTCCCCTTCCCCGATTCCCCATTAAAATCTTGGAGAAAAAAAAAGGAAATTTATTTAAATTTAATAGAAGAGTTGAAAGTATAGTAGAAATTATATTTTGGACACATAGTGACAGAAACCATCCAAATTTAGGCTCAGAGAGGTAGAAAATAAAGCTTGAAAAAGTGAAGAAGATCTCAGTGACTTATGACACAATATCAAGTGGTTCAATATATGTGCAATTGGAACCCTAGAAGAAAAAAAGGGAGCTTTAAGAAAATGACAGCTGAAAAATCGCCAAACAAGATAAAAGGTATAAACCCACAGATCTAAGAAATACAAAAGACTTATTTAGGCTAATAATAAAATACACCAAAGTATGGCATAAGTAAACTGCTAAAAATCAGTAATAAAAAAAAAGTCTTAAAGACAATCTACATAAAAGAGGCAATCCATATAGAGGAATAAAGATATTGATTATAGAATCTTCCCTTATAATCTACTGTAGTCAGAAAGCAGTGGCAAGATAACTTTAAAATACTAAAACAAACAGGTTAAACTTTTGTTTTTTTCAGGAATACAAGAGGAGGGGCGATCCAGTCTCCAAATAATTGGAAGCCAAACAAGTTCTAAATAATTCTCAATTTTAAAATCCGAGTTCAAAGAGCTCTCAAGAGAAATTAGTAAATATTTTGAACTGAATAAACAAAAACCTATCTAAACCTGTGGGATGCTGCTTAAACAGTGTTTAGAAGGAAATCTATAGCATTGAATACTTACATCAGCAAAGAACTGTTTGCAATCAAGAACTTAAGCTTATAAGTCAAGAAACAAACAAATAACACCCCCCCCCCAGCAAGTTAACTCAAAGTATGCAAAAGGAAGAAAATAATACAGGTAAGATCAAAAGTCAATACAGTAGTAATAGAAAAAAATCAGGAAATATCTATGAACCTATAAACTGGTCAAAATCATAAAGATCAAAATCATAAGAAAAAAAGAAAACACAAATTGACATCAAGATTGAGAATGGTGATATCACTATTTTTCCTACCTACTTTAGAGGGTTAATAAAACCGTCATTTATTTAAGAAGACATAATTGTGTACCAAGAAAACTTGAAGACCAAGGGGTCTTATAGATGTGATTAAGTTAAAGACCTTGAGATGGACTTTTCCTGCATTAGCCACATGGGACTAATGTAATCACAAAAATACATGAAAGAGTGAGGTGGGTGATACACCACGAAAAAGACTCCAGGGGCCATTGCTTTGAAGATGGAATGGGACCACAAGTCATGGAAGGTTGTTGACAGCTTCTAGAAACTGTAAAAGGCAAGAGAATGGGGGCCTACATCCTCAGGAAGGAATGTAGCCCTACTTACAGGAGTAGATTTTAGTCCAGTGAGACCCATTTTGGATTTTCCTCTGAGAGAACTGTAGGGTAATAAGTTTGTGCTGTTTCAATGCACCAATATTTAAGGCATTATTTTAGACAATCTTTGCATTATCCAAATGATTTTCTTCCAAGAGTTGCCCCAACATGATCTCAAGTGTTCATATTAAATCCTTTCCTGGAAACTTCCTTCTCTGGAAACTTCTTTTTCTTAGTTATTGTATTTTTTGAAGAGCCTGGGCCATGAAGAGTTTGTATAAGTTTTGAGTAGTGAACTCTGATGTTTTGGCAGTAAGTGTTAATGTAGCCTGCAGTGAGCAGATAACCCATCCTTTTAGGGGTGGTTTGACATGCTTGGGCAGATCGTCCACAGGGCAAGGGGGTTCTCCTGGCCTCTGTCCCTGCATATTCTCCTGCTGGTGACACTGCTGATACTGATGTTTCTGCTGCTGCTGTTTACTCGTGTTCCTCATGAATGTGGATTTAACTACATCTTGGCTCCCTTTATCCACTCTGTCCATCAGTAACTTTAAGGCACTAACATTGTGGTAAGTTGTTATAATAGCAATAAGAGACTAATACAGGTATTTTAAATTGTTTTGTTATAAATTTATTAATCGATACAGAAATAGATTTTAAGTAAATAGCAATGTATGTACTTTGAAGAATATGTGGGAAAGTTCTGGAAACACTTGGGGATATGATGTCATTCCCGACTCCTCACTTTCATGACCAGGGCAAAGAATAGGAAATAAGCAAGTAGGTGTAAGAAGACATTAAATGAAGGATATGCTATTGAAGCAACCAGAAATCATTCTGAATATTTGAGAAATATATGACTATTATGTTTGGTAATAGTCTTGATTTTAAAATCTAGAGTTCTATACTATAGTGATGAAAAGATAATTGGAATAACATTACAAAAGTGTTTTGGTTGCTGACATCCAAAAATCATCCATTAAAGCAACATATGTCATTATAAAATTGCACAAAATTAATTTGATGTAAAATTCCCAGTGTTAACAATTTTCATTTTCTTCGATTTCTATGTTTCGTATGTGTAGACACAACATCCAATAAACCTGATTTGTGATCTGAACGATGTATGTGCATCTTATGAGAAAGCTTGCCTTGTTGCAAAAGTACTGATCTTCATTTCTTACCCACTAGTATGGAGGAGGGGATTCTTGTTTTTGATTGCAAGGTGGTATCTGGCTTTCCACTGTCTGCAATTTAGGACCCAATTTCTTTGTACCACTTCTGTATTGATAGAGTGCTCTTTTTCCCTACCTTCATGGGAAACATTCCATTTCCTTCTTGCCAACCAGGCAAGATTTATGTCATTTAATCCTTACAAGATTTAAAACAACCAACCTTTATTCTTATAATGCCAGTCTCTGTGCTAAGCACCTAGAGAGTCACCAGTAAATTTCTGTGATGTTAAGATTATATATATATATATATATATATATATATATATATATATATATATTCTGCACATTTAATCTGTATCAACTACCGTGTTGTAATTGTACATGAGAAAGCTGAGTACGTACATTTAAATATTTTTTTTAAGATCATAGGTTACTAATGTGAAGCATGGGGATGTAACCCCTGGTTGTCTGATGGCATAGGCAGTGTTTTTTCTCCACTATACCAACCTTCATTTTGATATTTGCAAAACACATCACACGTATTATAGGCTGAATAGATTTATGATGTTTGCTTTGATAACTATCATAATGTAGGACGACATTTCTAAAAAATCATTAGAAAAATTGGACCTCCAAAGCCTGCATTCAAATTCAGGAGCTTTTAACCAAGTGACATACTAAATATTTTCCAAATTTTCCTAACTATGAGGGGCAACATGTGTATATCTTGTGACATTAACCATGGGTTTCTCTTATAAGAATTGTTTCAATGTTTTGCAAGTTTTGGGCACTTTTTCTTTTCTTTCTTTCTTTCTGTTTTGGCTGGGAGAAGGAGGCAGTATTCAGCTAACAAGCATATGAGCCTAATCCAGAAAGAGAAGGATGAATATTTGAAGTAACAGATTTTTATCAACTTGTCTCATAGACTTTTTTAATATGACAAAAACCTTTCATTTTTACTAGAAAGCACAACATTACTGCCTATAAAATCAAGTTCTTTTTTTAAAAAATTAATTCCATATAGACAGCTACAGCTGTCAGAAAATATTGGAGCATGAGATGTTGCCTTAAAAAATGTCAGGACATTGTCAGTTAATGAAGGTTACTGAACATCCTAGATTATTACAAATACCACTTTGTGTTTAGTGTCGCATTATCAGTTACATAATTTATCACTGCTATGCAAAGCAGACTGAATAAAGCAAGTGCCATTACATATTTTTGCTTTACATCATTAGTGATGGAAAATGAATTTGACAAGATATCTTCAATTCTATATTAAGTTGACCATGCACTTAATATGACAGTTAATACATGTTGATAAACTCCAGTTTAATACACTTAAAAAAATTGTAATTTGATCCAAACTTATATGTTTATGAAAGGCAGCATATTATAAATTATCTGTGCCCAAAATCTACTTTGGTTTTAAATCAGGCAAATTCAAACCTCATTAATTTGACCATTCCTTAAGATGCTATTAAATTATTTCTTTGGTCAATAAACTTTACTCTGAATATACAGAAAGACAGTCCTTCTAACTACAGGACTCATAAACAATGAGATTTTTAGGCAATATGCAAATTTTGTTTTTCACATTTAAAAATGGTATTCTGTCTGAACTAAATGGAATCAGCATTGTATACAGAACCTTAAGGTCAATGTTCTGCATTGGAAAACATGAGAGAACTGAGAATGTCTCAGCTATTTGTCCTATTTTTTCCACCTGCTTCTATCTGATACCTACATTTTTACCATTGTGGTTTCATCGTTTTATTAAGGGATAAAACTTCTTTTAAAATGCAAATATAAACTCTCAAATATTTCCCTACTTTAGCTTCAATATAAATAAATTTATGTGGACCTTTCTAATTAACTATCACAATTAACACATTTTGACAAAAATGATGAGAAAATAGCACAAAGATAATAGATTTCTGAGGAATTATGAAATGCAAGGCTTCCGAAAGAAAGCCTAAAGCATATGTGTGCATAAAAAGTGTGAGTAACTTTGGATGGTAGAAATACATAGTATATCACATATCTCCCTGTAGTTTACAATGTATTTTTATGCCTCTAGCAAAAGAGCCTATGTTATTTCATAATATTATATGCTTTTATGTTTTACTACCATTTATAAAGAAGTATCCATGACAGATATCTATAATGGTTCTCCAGTATCTCAAATCCTTTCTTCTTTTTAATAAAAGAACATCCAAGATTTACCTGGACATGATGATGCATATGTAGAGAAATAGATAGTAATATAATAATATTAAGAACTTCATAACCACACTTTCAACGTTGAATAGATCATCCCAAAAGAAAATTAATAAGAAAACAGCATATCTGAATAATACGATAGACCAAATAGACCTAAGAAACATTCAATAGCACCAGCATATACATTCTCTTAAGAGCACATGGAACATTCTCCAGTATATATCATATATTGGGCCACAAAGCAAGACTTAATCAATTTAAGAAGATTGAAATCATATCTAGTATCTTTTCAAAGTATGATGACATGAAACTAGAAATCAATAACAGGAAGAAAACCAAAAAGTTCACCAACACATGGAAATTAAGCAACACACTCCTGAAAAACCAATGGTCAAAGAAGAAATAAAAATGGAAATCAGAAAGTATCTTGAGAAAAATGAAACAAAAAATACCAAAACTTATAAAATGTAGCCAAAGCGGGTCTAAGAGGGAAGTTTATAGTTATAAATGACTGCATTAAGAAAAAAAGAAACATGTCAAAAACAACCTAAGTTTACATCTCAAGGAATTAGAAAAAGAAGAACAAACTAAGCCCAAAATTAGTAGAAGGAAGGAAATAAAAATTAGTTGAGAAATACATGAAATAGAGACTAGAAAGATAAAACAAAATCGATGAAACTGAGTTGGTCTTTTGAAAACATAAACAGAATTGATAAATCTTTAGTTAGACTTACCAAGGGAAGAGAGAGAAAGAGAGAAAGGGAGGGAGAGAGAGAGAGAGGAGAGAGAGAGATAGAGAGAACTCAAATAAATAAGATTATAAATGAAATAGACATTTCATCCAACACCGAGAAATACAAAGCAGTGTAAGAGGCTACTATGAAAAATCATGTACCAACAAATTGGATAACCTAGAATAAATGGATAAATTCTTTGAGATATACAACATACCAAGACAACTATGAAGAAATAGGAAATCTGAATAGATAAATAATTAACAATAAAATTGAAGCTGTAATAAAAAACACCCCAACAAAGTAAAACCCAGGACCAGACAATTTACAATTTCCCTGGTGATTTATACCAAACATTTAAGGAATTAATGCTAATCCTTCTCAAACTCTTCCAAAATACTGAAGAGTAAGAACAATCCCAAACTCATTTTACGAATGCCTGCATTACCCTGGTATCAAAGCCAGATAGGAATGCCATGAAAAAAGAAAATTACAGACAACCCTCTCTGATGAATATAGGTGCAAATTTTTTTTCATAATATTCTAGAAAACTGAATTCAACAGAACACTAAGAGGATCATACACCATGATCAAGTGGGATTCATCCCTGGGATGCAAGAGTGCTTTACATTCTCAAATTAATAAATGCAATACACTATATTAATAGAATGAAGGATAAAATTCATATGACCCTCCTCATAGATGTAGAAAAAGCATTTGACAAAATTCAAAATCCTTTCATGATAAAAACTCTGAATAAATTGGGTATAGTAGGAACACAGCTCAACATAAGAAAGGCCACACACATATGGCAAACCCACAGTTAAGATAATACTCCATGGAGGGAGGTTAAAAACTTTTCCTCTAACATCAGGAACAAGACAGGAGTGCCCATTCTCACCTTAGGCACGTAGAGAGTCCTAGTTAGAGCAATTAGGCAAGAAAAAAAAAAAAGCATCCAAGTTAGAAAGGGAGAAGCAACACTGTTTCTGTTTGCAGATGACATGATCTTATAAATAGAACCCACCAAAACACTGTTAGATAAAATATTTATTAAAGAATTTTAAAATCTAGTGAAAAATTACTTGTTTAGTTCAAATAGTTATAACAAGTAGTTATAGAAACATTGTGGGTTGTTCAAATATTAATTGTATTTTATAAAGAGAGAATACATAATTTAACTCCCACCATTTTTACTAGCAATACTTTGTGCAAATAAAATGTAACAAAATATTTTAAGATCTTTGTATAAAAATTCATTATATGAGACATTAAAAATACTTAAATATATTTTCACTATATATATATATATATATATATATATATTAAACAGTATTGTATAAGTAAATTCTTCCAATAAAAACCCCATCAGGATTTTGAACATAACTTAAAAGAAGAACAAAAGTTCAAGAGCAAATAACCAAGACACTCCTAAAGAAGAACAAAATTGTGGCAGACGTTATAGTTTTAATTATTATGAAGTTTTAGAAAGGTGTAGTAATTAACCTGTGAGATTTTGGTATGTGGGTAGACAGAGACCAATAAAATAGCAAAGACCTCAAAATAAACACTCACGTATATGGTAACTTGCATTTTGACAGAGATGGCACTGAGTAACTGGGGGAAATCAACCCAATCAACAAATAGTACTGAAAATAATTGTTATTCGAGTGAAAAAAATACTATAATGGATTCTTATTTTACAACTTACATGAAAATTAATTCCAAATGGACTAAGAACTCAAATTTAAAAGAATAACTTCAAAATATAAAGTCAAAATAGATTAATATGTTTATAACATTGGATTAAGGATGTCTTTCTTAAACAAGACACAGGCATTAACCATAAGTGAAAAGATTGATGCATTTGAATATACTGAAAGTAAGATTTCTCTTATTTGGAAGACATAAAAAAGAAAGTGAAGTATAATTATAAACTGGGAAAAGACATGTGTAACATATACAGTGTCTGAATATATCATTATACATAACTACTTTGAATCTATAAGGGAAAAAAAAAAACCTCCCTTATAAATATGCTCTAAGAAACAGTTGAAAATGTGCACCACTAGTTACTTATGTAGCTATATACCTTTATAATACCATCATCATAGCAATTAATAACACAAAGCAAAAGTAAATAGAAAAAATTAATCAGTCAACATAGAATAGAAAAGTAAATTATTTGTATGTGTACAATATTATATAGCAGCAAGAAACAAATTTATAATTTATAATTATATATATAATTTTATATATAATTATAAATTATATACATGTCAAATTGAAAAACAAAACATTGAGCAAACAAAGCAAGTCAGAAACAATACAACATAATTCTATTTATAATACATATTCTTCAAAAATCAAAACTAAAAATACATCTTTAGGTTTACCTACAAGTGTGTAAATCTTTTTTTCAAAAATTAAATAATGACTAACAGAAAACAATAGGATATGTGGTAACCTCAAGGAAAGACGTGATATGACATATACTGGAGTATAGGGGTCTTTGAAATACTACATATATTGTATTTTTTTAAGGAAGATGTAAGTTTCATAGATATTCATTTTATTATTATCTTAACTATATTATCTACCATGAAAAATATAAAATTAAGCAAAAATAGGTATTTTGGGGATGCCAGAAATGATAAAAGAGAGGAATGTGTTTCAAACTGATAGTGATATGCTGACTGATATTACACTTGTTTCCAAATTTTATCTAGTATATATTTTTAATTTATCAAATATGGCTGACTTTAATACTTTGGATCACATTAAAGCTATTCGACTTGTAACTTTCTTCCTTATTACTAATAGAATATTAGCATTTGCAAAGTGCATCACCGTAAAGATCCCTATTGATATTTCCTTTAAAAAGATGGGATATTTTATATCCAGTAAATACATTGGTCAGGGACATTTCCTACAGATGGATGAAATGCTCACCACTAAAAATTATCTGATTAGGTGGAAAAAGAAGTTGATTGTAATAGGAATGGACAAATGATGTCAGATGTCAGACTAAAATCTTGCTCAATGTGTTCTCTGTTATGGAGCCATACGACATACATCTTGAAGGCTATCCCTGGAGCACACAGGCCAGTAAGCAAATCTACAAGGGATCTTCATAGTTGAGTACTTTACCCCCAAATTCTCAAGATGTCCTATTATGCTTTTCTTTTTTCAATCCTTTAATTAGTTATGTCATTTTATGTTCAAATATACGTTTTCTAATTTCAATTACTCACAAAAAATTATTACTCTAGTAACAAGAATAAAAGTAGGCTGAAACAAATTTGATGAACAACGGAACTTTATTTCACTTTAAGTATCCTATTTTTAAAAAATGTAACACTAATTTAAAATAATAATACTATCAATTTGATGAGAAATTGTTTTCATCATGAATAATAAGCTCTACTGTTGCCAGATCATAAGTGTATAAAATTGATGGGGAAAAAATGAACAGATTTCTTGATTAATTGATTCTGGGTCACATACTATATCATCTGGTAGTACTCAGTCACAGTATAAAGCAAATTAGCCTTAATATAATGTTAAAGCATAAACTAATAGTCTATTGAGAAGCATTAAACTGACATTGTCTTTATGTCAGGAAATTCAATTATTATATTGACTAAAATATGTCTTCTTGGATCTGTGACCAGCACAAGATAGCCCAGAAAAAATGATCTCAATTTTCCCCCCACCATATCTATCAACATCCAATCCCATCAAAGAACATGTTTTTAAAGGGTAGCAAGACCCCACATCTTGTGTAACACCCAAATTACTTATATTGTAAACAAGAAACATTGCCTCCTCTTTTCAGATTAACTTGGCTTCAGGAAAAAGTTGAGCTTTAACAGTGCAGCCGACCCGGTTTCTTTCCTTTAGTTTCTCTTCCAGCTCTCAATTCTGCCCTGCCCTGAATTCTTTTTAATATTAATACATTCTTCTCTTTCTTTCATCTTTTCCTTCTTTCTTGCATTAGTCTCCCTAGAGAAATGATTCCAACAACTAGCCCTGAAAATGCCTAATGGCTAAAGTAATTATTTGAAGAATTTAAATCCTGTCTGCTGGGAATAAATAGATTCACAGAATTTTAGTTTGTGTAGATAAGACTTTATTTATAGTTTTCTATGTAAATTTAAAGAAGCAAAGTCTGTAACTAAATGTAAGTTGATGGAGATTCTTAACATTGAATTGCAATATGTTGAAATATATTTAAGAATGGAAATCCACCCACAACTATTTTTTAAAATGATTTTTGAAAAATCATTTTAAAAGCCAACATGAACTTAGGGATTGTTTCAAAGGACTTGACAATTGAAAATGTGAAAACTATACATGCAAGTTTTTAAAAATATTATCTTCAGTCATTAATTTGATATTTCTAACTTTAAACTATTTAATGTGATTTAAATGAATTAGCATTTCTATAGTTGTCAAATTGAAAAACAAAATTGTACTACTGGAATTCATTCAAGTTGCCTAACTTTTAATAATCAGTAGTAGGCCAATTCATTACATAATGACGAAAATTATAACTCCAATTTTATCCAAAATATACACTCTTAAAACTCAATAATAAGAAAACAAACAACCCAAATTAAAAAGGAAAAAATGGGCCAAAGACTTTAACAGATGCCTGAACAAATACATATATGAAAAGATGTTTTACATTATATGTCATCAGGGAAATACAAGTTAAAACAATGAGATACCACTACCAACCTACTTGAATGCTCAAAATCTGGAACACTGACAACACCAAATTCCAGGGTGGTGGTGGACATACAAACCTCTCCTTTATTGCTGGAGGGAATGCAAAATGGTACCGCTATTTTAGAAGAGAGTTTGGTGGTTTCTTATAAAACCAAACATACTCTTACCATATGACCCAACAATCAAGCTCCTTGGTGTTGACCCAAAGGAGTAGATTTTTTATGTCCACACAAAATTTATGTCCACACAAAAACCTGCATGTGAACAGCAGCTTTATTCATAATTGCCAAGACTTGGAAGCAACCAAGATGTCCTCAGTGGGTAAATGGATAAACTGGTACATCCAAACAATGAAATATTGTTCAATACTAAAAAGAACTGAGCTGTAAAATCATAAAAAGACCTGGCAGAAACTTAAATACCTAATACTAAGCTAAAAAAAGCCAATTTGCAAAGGCTACATACTGTATGACTCCAGTGATATGACATTCTGAAAAAGGAAAAACTTGGAGGGAGTAAAAATGATCAGTGGTTGCCAGGGGTTGGAGCAATGAGAGATGAATAAACAGAGCAGATAACTTTTAGGGCAGTGAAACTATGCTGTAGGATACCATAATGATGGGTATATGTGACTATACATTTGTCCAAACCAATTGACTATACAAAACCAATAGTGAACTGTAATGTAAACTATGAACTTTGGGTGATTATGACGTGTTGATGTATGATCAATTGTAACAAATGCATGACTCATGAGAGATGTTGATAACGCGGGGTGTTACTTAGGAGGTATATGGGAAATCTCTGTTCCTCCCTTCAATTTTTCTTTAACCTTAATCTACTTTAAAAATTGTCTTAA
>NW_017732595.1:210609-257523 GCF_001890085.2 Hipposideros armiger
AATGGCATCCTTTTCACAGGAAGTGTGTGTGTGCGTGTGTGCACGTGCATGCATAAGATCCCTCCAGGAGTGGGCCATATCAAATGACCAGTGTCAGATAATATGACTAATGCTACAATTTAATAGCTCTACCCACAGTCTTTGAATCATGGCCATATTTATTATATACTTCTGCCTATTTTGCAATGCTCTTCCCATTTCAACAGCGATATTCTTCATCTTAAGTGTTTATGCTAATCAACTCATAATGTACATTCATTCTAGACTTGCAATTATCAAACTACAAAACATTGCTTTACAGCAAACTGTACACTGATAATGTATAAGCGATTAATCTCTCTAGTACTGTTCATTTGTTGCTATGGAAATACTGCTCCTCTACAGAGCTATTAGTAAACACTGTACTAAGATTGCTGCCAATGAGAGAGTCAACCTTGGCAAACTCTACAACAAATGCAAAGCAGTATGATTGCAGTCATGCTCTGCCATGCATACATACACCAGCATGTGTTTTTATCAGTAGAATTTTGTTTCAGTGAAAAAATAAAAATTTATTCCTATTATAACACATACTGATAAAAAGTTGACAACACATTGATATAAATTGGGAATGTATGCAATTAAAGTATATATATATATATATATATATATATAATGCAGAGTTTTTATTTTCTTATTTTTTCAAAATGAAATTTTATGTGCATACCCCTATTAAAGTTGAATATTTCTTTGATTAAAATGAACACTTGCAGAATTTGTTGCTGTCAAACTTAAACATATATAATTCTTTCCTTTCTAGAAATACTGTGATGATATTAAAATAATGTTAATTTGTGAATAAAAATTAATGTAGCACATGCTATGTTAACTTGGAAGGACAAGTAGAATCTCATGTGATCATACACAACATATTTGGTCACATTTGACTGAAGTGTTGTTCAGGCTGAAATAGCTTGCCCTTTAATTAGGACTCATAACAATATATTTCTATAAGTATATTTTACTCATGAAACAAACTGAAGAAAAATATTTTCAGTTGCCATGAAGTGTATCTACCTGTGAAAAATTTTTGATAAAATTTATCCCTAAATAAATACTGTTTAAGCCTATATATAAATCAAAATAAAAGTTTTAGAATATCAAGGTAAAAGATTTAGAATATCTTTATATTTATTACTAGGAAGTCATTGTTATACATTACCACTTGAAAAATATTCTTTAAATATAAGATATTAAGCAATAATTTCAAATTATTGAACTGAATGTATTAGAGAAATAATGGCATTAATTTAGTTGCTTTGGTGCTTTTATTTTATTTTTCATTGACTGATGAAAATTGTATATATTTAAAGTCTACAACATGCTATTTTGATATACATTGTAAAATGTTCACCACATTCAAACTTTTAATATATCCATTACCTCCCATAGTTACCATTTTTTATTTTTATGGTGAGAATACTTTCAGCTAATTTCAAGTATACAATACAATGTTGTTAAGTACAGTCACCAGCTTTTATTTATTCATCCAGTATTTATTCATCCTGCATAACTGAACCTATGTACCCTTTGTTCACCATCTCCCCACTTCCCTTACCTCCCCAGCCCTTGTAACAACCATTCTACTCTATACTTTTATGAGTTTGACTTTTTTTTTTTTACATATAAGTGAGATACTGCAATATTTATCTCTCTATATTTGGTGTCTGGCTTATTTCACTTAGCATAATGTCTTCCAAATTCATCCACCTTGCTGCAAATGGGCAGGATTTCCTTCATTTTAGGACTAAATAATATTCCATTATATATTACATTTCTTTTCCACAATGGACACTTAGGTTGTTTCCATTCTCTTGGCCGTTGTAAACAATGACACAAAAAAACATGTGAGTACAGATACCTCTTCGAGGTACTGATTTCATTTCCTTTGGCGATATCACTAGAAGTGAGATTGCTGGACCATATGGTCATTCTATTTTCAATTTTTTGACAAACCTCCAAGCTGTTTCCCATATGGCTGTACTAATTTACATTTCTACCGAAAGTGCACCAGCGCTCCAAAATTGCTTCAGTAGTCCACCTTATCTTCACATCCTCTCCAACACTTCTTCCCTTTTCTTTTTCTTTTCTTTTCTCTCCTCTCCTCTCCTCTCCTCTCCTCTCCTCTCCTCTTTTCTTTTTGATAATATTCTTCCTAACTGGTGTGAGATGGTATGTCATTGTGGTTATGATTTGTATTTCCCTGATGATTAGTGATGTTGAGCAAATTCTTTTTTTTTAAGATTTTATTGGGGAATTGGGGGAGGTGAACAGCGCTGGGGAATTGGGGAAATGGGAACAGACAAGTTGTCCTTATGTTCTTCAGTGAAATTGTGGAGGACGTTGCTTCACTGGCCCAAGTTGGCACCATCATTGTGCTCCTCCTGGGTGAGGCAGATCAGTTGCCGGCTTCTGGACGGCTGCTCACTTTGGTTGCTGGCCGCTCACTGGCTGCTGGCTACACACGGTAGCCCATGGCAACCCACTGCAGCAGGGGCTGCAGCTTACGCCTTCGCTGGTGACTCATGGAAGCCCAGCTCCAGGTTGAGCTGTTGTTCAGCATCTTAGCTGTAGGGGGCAGTGTCACTGGCCCTCATATGTGGGATCCGAACCGGGGCCCTCTGGCATCCCAAGCCAGCTCTTAACCAACGCACCACTCGGCCGGCCCTGTTGAGCAAATTTTTATGTACCTATTGGCCTTTTTTATGTCTTTTTTGGGGGAGGGGACAATGTCTATTCAGGTCCTTTGCCCATTTATGAATAGTTTGTTTTCTTCCTATTGAGTTGTTTGCTTTCCTTGTATGATTTGGATATTAACCCCTTATCAGATGTATGGTTTCAAATATTTTCTCCCATTCCATAGGTTGCCTCTTCATTGTGTTGATTGTTTCCTTTGCTGTGCAGACATGTTTTAGTTTAATGCAATCCTACTTGTCAATTTCTGCTTCTTTGTCTGTGCTTTTGGATCATACCTAAAAATCACTGCCCAGATCAATCTCAAGCAGCCCTTCCCCTATATTTTCTTCCAGTAGCTTTACAGTTTCAGGTCTTACATTTAAGTCTTTAATCCATTATGAACTGATTTTTATATATCATATGAGATAAGGGTCCAATTCTACTTTTCTACATGTCGATATCCAATTTTCCCATCACCATTTATTGAAGACTATTCTTTCCCAATTTAGTTGTCTTGGTACTTTGAACAATGTTAAGAGACAGATCTAATATTTTATAAACTTATATTGAAATTTAAACTGGCTAAAATCATTAGATATATAGTGGTGTGCTTTATTCTTCTGTCATTCATTCATTCACTCATTCATTCTTTCACTTATACAATCATTCATCATTAAATAAATATTTGAGCACCCACTTTAGCTTACTTTTAAGAATAAATAGTCAACTAGATACTCTGCTTGCCCTCAAAGAATTTGGGGTCTAGTGGAGTCAAAGAGAAAAACAAGTTAAAAAATTGAATTCAGTGTTTTGAGAGAGCTTTACACCAATTGCTTTTCCTTTAGTGCCAATGAATAATTTAGTAATGAACTCAAATTATCTACAACACAATTGATCACTTTATTAGATGACCATTTCAGAATTTATTTTTTTAATTGTTGTTTAGAAGGTAATACATAAGCCCTGTATTGACAATTTTAGGGAAGACATTAGAATAAATAGATTTATCATTCCAGATCAATAAAGCAAAGCTGATTTTCATGATCCACCATTAATTTTACCCAACAGGAAAACATTTGAGTTTATTTTCTCAATAACATTAACAGGCATAAAACATTGACTAATTTTTTAAAATGTTAGTTATTAAAAGTCATTTTTGCATTTGAATGATGATAAAATGCCTACTGCTACACTGACCAAAAAGAACTTCACAAAATTGCTTGAAATCATATATCATAACTTCAAATGTTTCAATTCATTATAGTTAATGAAGGACAGTGGATCTGGAAAAGATTTCATATTGATGTAGTCACAGTCATTTGTCCTGTTCATTAAATAATTATGTTATCATACTTTCAATTTTAACATATTAATCCAATATCAAATCTTTAAGAATTGGTGGCAATTGATATACTAAATGTGAAAATTATGCTTTAAATCTTTTATGTGTGTGTGTACATTTTATATGTATAATCTCCCAATTATCATGTTGTATTATTTTTAAAAGCTTAAGCAATATGCTTTAAGGACTTTGTTCATCTACTCTGGAGGTATAGTGATATTTACATTTAAATCAATTGTAGTTAATTAATAAAATACAACCATCAGATTTATTGACGATTAGACTCAGCTAATATTTAATAGCAATCAGCTTGTAAATGAGGAGGAATAGCTTATAAGATCTAATTTGAGCAGTAAAACTCATTTTCATCTAATAAGCATTAATGTGTGACACAGTTGCTAGATTCCCAAAGGCATCTTGGAACACATTTCATCTGGCTGCATCATTATGGGAATTTTGACATTTGATCTTAATGAGACATTTGCATTTCCATTATGGAAGTCATGATTTTGGTTAGATACCACCCATAGCAATATATTACATAAATTGTTTTCATATGTAGTTTTAGTTTAGTAAGTGGAGGCATGATGTGGCTGAAACTTGCTAACGGCTAAAGATAGTTGGCACTAATGGTGAATATTTACAAGTGGAAACATATTTCTTAGGAATAAAGCAAGTGAAGCCAAAGGAAGCAGCAGCTTTTCAAAATTGAAAAGATGGGCAGGCAGGTAGTTTTAAATTCCAAAAATCCTGAGAAATGTTTTCTCAGATTTGATATAGTAATAGTGTTAAATAGCACCCAAATGCAAAAATGAACATAAGGATTGAAATAGTATACTGATCATTCTTAGATGGGGCAAATGAGTCTTATATAGTGAATACCGTTTTAAATATTTGAAACTCCACAGTGTGATTAAGAAGAAATTTCACAACTTAGACAAATTGAGTTGTTTTAATGGCATTAAATGGTCAACGTGCTTATTTTTACCTTCATACCTGAGTGATAATAATAGTAAAATTTCACTACATGAAGAAGAGAAAAAGCTTCATACCTTACTTTTGCTGATCTATGGACAATCATTTGAGACTTTTGATAAGGAAGTGCAAAATATCACTATAAAGCATTCTAACTAAACCAAAAGAAAGAAAAAAAGGTGTATCTTTTAAGATTTATATCATTCTCAGCTCAAGAAAAAATATTTTTGTTTTTTCCCAAACATTCTTCCTTTTATTTCTCCCAACATTTGGTATCTCAATGGTTCTTAAACTAAGTGAACATTAGAAAAACCCGAGGATACTTTATAAATACCAAAGTCTGGTCCACACCAGACCAACAAAATGAGAATCTCTGCATGTAGGATTGGTATTTTTAAAGCCATCAACTCAACATCCCAGCTGATGTGCTTCCAGGGATTTCTGAATAATTATCAATATTTATTCCTCTATCTATCTATCTATCTATCTATCATCTCTACCTTTTCTAGGTATTATGAATATGTTGCACTAACCATTTTTTGTACAAATTTTGATACACATGTTTTTATTGAATCTGTAGATCAATTTTGGGAATATTGTCTTAATATTAAAATACATGAACACAATGTGCTTCCATTTATTTAGATATGCTTTAATATCTTTAAATGTTGCTTAGAGAGTTTAAATGTAAAAATCTAGCACTTCTTTTGTTAAATTTATTCCTAAGTATTTTCATTTTTAGGTGTTATTAAATATTGAATTGTTTGCTTAATTTTGTTTTCAGATGGTTCATTGCTGGTATATAGAGATGAGATTGATGGCTGCATATAGATTTTGTATCCTACAAACTTGCTGAACTAGTTTATTAGTGTTAATATTTTTTTCATGGATTATTTAGGGTTTTCTATGTATAAGATCACTTCATCTGCTAATAGAAATATTTTAGCTTTTTCCTTTCAAATCTCAATTATTTTTAGTTATTATTTTTCCTTGCCTAATAACTTGTGCTAGAACTTTCAGTACAATGTTAAATAGAAATGCCAAAACATGCCAACTTGCCCTTATTTCTGATGTTAAAGAGAAAGCACTCATTTTTCACCTTTAAGTATAATGTTAGTTGAGCTTTTCTCGAAGATGATTTTTATTGGTTTGAGGAAGTGCCCTTCCACTCCTAGTTTGTTAAACATTTTTATCTTAAAGGCCTGTAGGATTCTGTCAAGATTCTTTATGTATTTGTTAAGGTGATCATATATTTTTATTCCTTTATTGCATTAATATGGCATATTACATCAATTGATTTTGAGATACTAAACCAACCTTCATTCCTGTAATAAATCCCTTTCATCTTAGTGTGTAACTCTTTTTATAAATAGTCTGACTGCTAGTATCTCTCAATGGGATCGTGTTTATTTATTTATGAAATATTGATATGTAGTTTTATATGCCTGTGCTGTCTTTGTCTCATGTTAGTATCAGGGTATCACTGGTTTCATAGAATGAGTTGAAATGGGTTCTGCCCTTGCTATGAACTAAATATTTGTATCTCTCATAATATTCATGTTGAAGCTCTAACCTCCCACGTGGATGTATTTGGAGATGTGGCCTCTAAGGAAGTATGTGGTCATAAGAATGGGCCTTGATCTGACAAGAGTAGTGTCCTTATAAGAAGAGGCGACAGAGAGTTCAATCTCTCTTCCTCCTTACACACACAAAAAATGGGTCATTACACACACTGTAATAATGGCTGCCTTTATGTCAAGAAAAGAGGCCTCAGAATGAGTTTACCTTGCTGGAACCTTGATCATGGACTTCCCAGTGTCTAGAACTTGAGAAATAAAGTTCTGTTGTTTAATTCACCTGGTATGTGGTATTTTGTTATGATAACCTGAGCTGATTAATACACTCCTCTTGTATTTTTTGAAAGAATTTGTCAAAGATGAATATAAATTATTTCTTTGAACGTCTGAACGTCTGGTAGAATTTATCAGTGGTACTATCTGGGCCTGGACTTTTCTTTGTAGATATTTTAAAAATTTAAATTAAATCTGAATATTTGTTATAGCTCTATTCAGTCTTTGTGCTTCTTCCTCATTAAGATTCTCTAATTTGCATTTTTAAGGAGTTTCTCCATTTAATCTGTTATCTAATTTATTGGGATAGAGTTGCTCATATTATTCCCTCATAATTATATTTATTTCTGTAAAGTCTGTATTCATGGTGCTTCTATCAATCCTGATTTTTAATAATTTGAGCTTTCTCTCTTTTTTCTTGATTAGCCCAACTAAAGTTTTATCAATTTTGTTGATGTAAAAAGAAAAAACAAATTATTGAGTTTCTAAATTTTCTAAACACAAAAATGTTTTGTATTCTTTATTTCATTTATTTTTGTCCTTGTCTTTATTACTTCCTTTCTTCTGCTTTAGTTAGATTTCATTTGCTCTTCTTTATCTGGCTTCTTAAAGTTGTTAGACTATTGATTTTTAAAATTATCTTCTATTTTTAACATAAGAATTTACAGCTGTTCATTTCCTTCTGAGTACTGCTAATTCTGCAAAATGTTTCCCCTGCATTTTGAAGCCTCTGATATCATTGCTGAGTTTTTTTTTCTCTTGTTTTTATCTTTTAACTAAGTCCCATATCCATAGAAGGGAAGTTAAAAAATTTGGCAGTAAAGAAAATGTAACATATCCTGGATGTCATATGAGGAGACCTAATCCCACCACCAAGTTTCTAAGTAGCTCCTGATTTAAATACATAGTCTAACCTCTTGGGGCCTCAGAGCCTTATAATAAAATTGAATTTTTAATAAATATTTTAAATAAATAAATGAATAAATAAATAAATTTAAGTAATTTAATTAAACAATTCTAAAACTCTTCAGTATCATGATTCTATAATTCTCGTTGTAGGAAGCATTAAGAATTATAATGTGATGGAGAATGTTATTCAATGACATGATTCTCAAACTCAGACCAATGAAGTGTCCAAAGCCTGTGCTCTTCTGCTTTCAACACTATTTTGCCAATGCTATTTAGTCTCTGCCTCTTCTCATTGGATGATTTTTGTCCTAGGACATGTATATTGACAGAGGGAAGATTTAAGTTTTATGAGACACTTGAGAGCAAAAGAGAAGAAAATATAGAACTAGGACTCTATTATTATTAATAGTGATATATATATATATACCTATATTAGTCCATTTTCATTAACTTCCAAATGAGTATGCCACATACATACCAGTACTCTGTTGTATGTGACAAAAATACATTTTCTTGGCATGTTTCTGATTCATAGACTTGAAATTCTGTCAGATTTTCTACTAATTTTAGTGCTTCCTAGTCATAGTTTCTTATAATTAATAATGTAAAATGAGTCATTATAGGAAAAAAAACACGCTGGAAAATGAACTTGTCTAGCAGATTCATTTGTGGGCCATTGAATATGCATATTTTATGCAGATGTTAATATATGTCCTAAATAAAAAGAAACAATTTAGCAAATTGCTGATTAATTCATATTAAGGAATTCTCTCTCTCTCTCTCTCTCTCCCTTTCTCTCTCTCTCTCTGTCTCTCTCTCTCTCTCTGTCTCTCTCTCTCTCTCTCTCAAGAAGAAATGAAATATGGTATATGTTTAAGGAACCGAAGATTCCCAAAGCAGCTATTTTCACTGTAAGGAGCATTTTCATTTTTAATGAATGGCTGGATTTGAGATAAAGAATGTACTAAATTCAACATTACTGCTCATTACTTGGAAGAAATTTTGTGTTAACTAAGGTGTTATTCTATGATATATATATTTTCAATTCTCAGGGTTGAAGTAATTTTGAGCATTTCAAGAACATTTTTTAAAGAAGGATGGACAATTATTTGGCTATCCTGGCTTAGCAATCACACATGAAAGAAACAATGATTATGTTCAAGAAAAGGTCATAAAACTTCTCCCTGAATTAGCTTATCAGCCAGTGGGAACCATTAGATTTTATTTGATTTACACCTAGTAGTTTTTGACAGTTGTAAGAAACATGTTATTACAGTCATCTTTGCAACAATACAACTATCATGGAAAGATGACTATATTTTCTTTTTTAAATTAGAACTAGGCTACTTCACTTTATTTACAACCTTAAGTATAGCTGACTTGGAATGTTTACACTACTAGCAAAAATGTGCTTAAAAGAGGGGATGGCTGGACACTTAATGCAGAGGCTTACTTTAGTTGGAATCTCATTTTTATGAGCCAAAAAGATAGCTCTAGCTTATATTTAGCTAGAGCTAGAAGCCTGCTAATGATGGACCAAGTACCTTTGAAAACAAAAGAAAAAAAAAGAATTTCTAGGGAGATCAGAATACAATATGGTTGGCTAACATAATCCATTTTTTAATGGAAATGTTTGCAAATGCAGCAATTTGTTTTCAGACCACTGCTTATTGACTACATAGACAGAACAACAGGAATATAATAACTTATAATACAACTTTCCTTAAACTATACTTTTGGTTTGTAAAGCATTCTCTATATAAATAAGTTTTAGTAATGCCATATTTCATATTCCTCATTAAGAAATTTAAATTAAAAATAGAACTAACATATGATCCAGATTTCCCAAATCTGTTTAGCCAAAGGAAATAAAATCTCCGTCTGGAGGAGATATCTACACTCCTATATTCATTGCACCATTATTTATTAATACAATAGCCACTGGATGTTAGCAACATAAGATTTCATTGATAGATGAATAAGTAAAGAAAATGTGAGATATGTGCATACACACACATGCACAGTGGAATATTATTCATCCATAAAAAAGAAGAAAAGCCTGTTATTTGCAATAATATGGATGTCCCTTGAGGACATTATACCAAGTGAAAGAAGTCAGAAATGGACAGTATGTCTCTTCCTAGTTGGTGTAATGACGATGATTGATAGGGCATGGGCACTCCCCTACAAACCCTCTCAACTCCAATTTAAATGAGGTTTCTGTTCTTATATCTTCACAGTTCCAATTGGGCCCTCAAGAGTTTGGATGAAGCCCATCCACGTTGGGAGGGGTGGATCTTCTTTAATCAGTGTAATTTAAATGCTAATCTCTTCCAGAGCCTCACAGACACACCTAGAAATAATGTTTTACCAACTACCTGGGCATCCATTAGCCCAGTCAAGTTCACAGATAAAATTAACCATCACAGACCTCTCTGATAAGGTGGCATCGGATGATACATCTGAAGATAAAAAGCAAGCAATGAAGATATCCAAGGGAAAAGATTTTCAGGCATACAAAAAAGTAAAGGGCAAAGTCCCAGGGTTAGAGCACACTTCACATCCTGAGGAAGAGTAGTGAGGCCACGGTATTGTATAATTTCAGGAGAGAAAGGTGGGAGATGGAATCAGATAGGAAACAGAGGAAAATCATGCCATTCAAAGAATTTTTGTTTATATTCTTATATGAGAGAAGAACCAATGGAGTTCTGAGAATAGAGGAAAAAATAATTATTTTTGTTTTCAAAGAATATCTGCTGAATGGAGACATTAAGAATATATGTCCTTATTTCTTATAATGTTGAAATGGGAGGAGAGGACAAGAACAGGAAGACTAAATGAGTAACTCTTTAATCTAGCAGGGGGATGGTAACAGTGAATTGAAGTGGGGTGGTAGTGATGAAAGGGTGAAGACTGTTCAATTTTGGCAAGATACAACATCAATTTATGATTGATACACTTAATAGGGCCGGCCGAGTGGTGCGATGGTTAAGAACTGGCTTGGGACACCAGAGGGCCCCGGTTCGGATCCCACATATGAGGGCCAGTGACACTGCCCTCCACAGCTAAGATGCTGAACAACAGCTCGACCTGGAGCTGGGCTGCCGTGAGTCGCCGGCGACAGCGTAGGCTGCAGCCCCTGTGGCAGTGGGTTGCCATGGGCTACTGTGTGTAGCCAGCAGCCGCAGTGAGCGGCGGTCCAGATGCCGGTGACTGATCTGCCTTGCCTGGGAAGAGCGCAATGATGGTGCCAACTTGGGCCAGTGAAGCAACGTCCTCCTCAACTAGACTGAAGAACAAAGGGACAGCAGCTTGTCTGTTCCTCTTCCCCCAATTCCCCAGCACTGTTCCCATCCCCCCAATTCCCCAATAAAAATCTTTAAAAAACAAACAAACAAACAAAACACTTAATGAAATGGGTATGAAAGGAAAGTGCCTTAACATAATAAAGGCCATATATGGCAAACTCTCAGCTAATATACTTATTGGTGAAAAACTTAAAGCTTTTCCTCTAAGATCAGGAGAAAGAAAAGGATGCCCCTGCTCACCACTGTTATTCAACATAGTATCGGAAGTCCTAGCCAGAGAAATCAGGCAAGAGAAAGAAATGAAAGGCATCTACATTGGGAATGAACATGTCAAAATGTACTTTTTGCAGATGACATGAATCTTTATATAGAAAGCCCAAAGACTCCACCAGAAAACTATTAGAAACAATAAACAAATACAGTAAAATCACAGGATACAAAATCATGAATAAAAATCCCATTGTGTTCCTATATACTAACAATAAAATTTGAGAAAGAAATGGAAAAATAAATCCTTTTGCAATTGCAACATAAAGAATAAAATACATAGGAATAAACTTAACAAAGGATATGAAGGACCTATACACTGGAAACTACGACTTTCTTAAAGGCAATTGAAGAAGACACAAAGAAATGGAAAGATATTCTGTGTACATGGATTGAAAGAATCAACAGTTAAAAATGGCCACATTTCCCAAAACAACATATTGATTTATGCAATCCCCATCAAAGTCCTAATAGCATTTTTTAAAGAAATAGAATTTTAAAAAAATATCAGATTTGTATGGAATCACTAATGACTCCAAATAGCCAAAGCAATCCTGAGAAAAAAGAACAAGGCTGAAGGTATCACTCTCCCTGATTTCAACTTATATTAGAAAGCAATAATAATCAAAACAGTATGGTATTAGCAGAAAAACAGACATGAAGACCAGTGGATAGAATTGGGAACCCAGAAATTAACCCCCATAAATATTGGCAGTTGATTTCCCACAAAAAAGCCAAAAACATACAATGGAGAAAAGAAAGCCTCTTCAATAAATGGTGCTGGGAAAATTGGAAAGCCACATGCAAAAGAAGGAAACTAGATTTCTACCTGTTGTCATATACCAGAATTAACTCAAAATGGATCGAAGACATAAATATAAGACATGAAACAACAAATTGCAAAGAAGAAAGCATACGTACTAAACTGATGGACCTTGGGTTTAGAGAGGTGTGTATGATTTTGACCTCAAAAGCAAAAATAAATGAATGAGACCATGTCAAACTCAAAAGCCTCAGCACAGTAAAGGAAACCATCAACAATACAAAGAGGAAACCAACTGAATGGGAGAAGATATTTGCAAATGATACCCCTGATAAGGGGCTAATATAAAAAATATGTAAAAAACTCATATAACTCAAAAATGAAGAGCAAACAAACAACGCAATTAAAAAATTGGCATAAGACCTGAACAGACACTTCTCCCAAGAAGACAGATAAATGGTTAACAGATATATGAAAATCTGCTTAACATCATTAGGTATTAGGAAAACGTTCATCAAAACCACAATGAGATACTACCCCATACCTGTTAGAATGGCTATTATCAACAAGACAGGTAATAACAAGTGTTGAGAGGCTGTGGAAAAAAAGGAACCTCCATACACTGCTGGTAGAAATGTAAACTGGTACAGCCACTGTGGAAAACAGTATGAAGTTTCCTCAAAATATTCACAATAGAATTATCATATGATTCAACAATTCATCTTCTGAGTATCTACCTCAAAAATGTGAAAACACTTATCTGTAAAGATATACTTGTATGTACTCCTATGTTCATTGCAGCACTATACACAGTGGCCAAGACATGAAAACAACCAAAGTGTCTTTTGATAGATAACTGGATAAAGAAGATATATCACAGAATATTACTAAGATGAAATACTGCCATTCCGACTACATGGATAGATCTTGAGACTATCATGGTAAGTGAATTAAGTCAGATAAAAAAAGTTGAGAACCACATAATTTCACTCATATGTGGAATATAAAATTGAAAGCAACAAATGAACAGACAACAAAGAATCAAAAACTCATAGAACCAATTTAGTGGTTAGTTACCAGAGGGTAAGGGGGGGGGGGTGGGAGGATGGTAGAAGAGAGCAAAGGGGGACAAATGATTATGGAAGGAGAACTGACTCTGGGTGGTGAACACACAATGTGATATATAGATGATGTATTACAGAATTGTACACTTGAAACATGTATTATTTTACTAACCAATGTCACCCCAATAAATTTAATAAAAATTAAAAAATAAGAAAATGTCAATTTTGGGATATTTTGACAGGATTTAATGGTGGGCTTATGTGAGAGTGAGAGGGGAAAAAATGCCTTACATATGCTAGTGGTGGAAAATAAATGAAAGGGAAGAAGTGGGGTGTTTTGTTTGTTTGTTTTAGTGCATTGATTATGTTTCTTTATAGAAGAAGACACAATCATAAGTAAGACCAAGGAGGAAGGACACACCAAAAGGGAAACTTTGAAACTGCAAGTTAAGGAAATAATTGGTTCAGTATTATTTTACAATAGTCAGATTGAAGAAAGAAGCAAAGTTGTAAGTGAAAGAGCTAGCTTTGAAGGAAGCTATACTTCCTGAAACAGTAAAGACGAGAAAGACAATGGATATTCAGAGAACATAACGAAAAGAGCATCTCTAAGAATAAACAGGATGGTGGAGATGTGATGCTAGTTTTTATTTTATATAATTTGGCATAGAATTATTTGTTTTCTCTGCTTTACAATATAATTTAATAAATGAAGATACTGAGTCTAGAACTATTGAGAGATAAAAGAATATAAATAAAACGAGCCCATTGAGAGAAAGACTTGCACATTTCTGTATACCTCAGTACGGTCTTTGGAAAGAATAAATAACGAGAAAGCTTCTATGCCATGAAAATTGTACAGATGCTCTCAGAGATGCCTATTGGAGGTTAGGAATCCTGTTACTCCATATAGAATTAATCCACGATACACTGCTTGTTTCATGGCATTTTGCCAACATCCTCTTCCACTTGCCAAGTTCAAGGAGTTTTCCCACTCTTTCTAGGTTTTACTATCAAGCATTTCATGAGGGCGGGTGGAGGTTAAAGTTGTCTTTGAGCCTATGTGGTTCAAAAGCTTATTTCCACAGAATTTTGTAAAACTTAAAACAATATTCTGTTGACCTTTTCAGCTTTAATAGAAATATGGATGGACAAAAAGAATCAGACTTATATGTGGTAAAACAGGATTTTCAGTGGGAAGACACCTTATACAGAAGAGAGCAGGAATGACCAGGCCAAATTGTGTTCCAGATGTTTTTTAAAGTCTCACTGTCCATTTTACTTCTTTCTGTTTTCTATTTTAAGACCTGGTGTCTGGATGTGGGGCATAGTAGCTAATCCTAGAAGATAATCTCTTTTAGTGATTGGTGGGCCCTAAGATGGTGCTTCTGTCCACTTGTAAGTATTATAAAAAGTTGTTTGGGAGACACTACGTAAAAAGAAGTCATACCAAATAGTGGGCATTATTATAGGCAATTTAAAAAGCTATGGAAGGTCATGTTTTAAGAACAAATAGACCCCAGTGCATCTTCTTAAATTATATCACATATGTAGCCCTAATTTCTTGTATAAATATTTAATATTTTGCATCCTTTAGTTCTCCCAACCTGCTGCTAAAGTTAAGTGTCTCTAGGTAAACTCTCAGCAGAGCTCTGACCCCATTCACATCTTTTAAAGGTATGAGCATGCTAGCTCAGAGGGAAGCCGCCAGAATTTGGTAAGCTTCTTAAAAGCTGTCAGCTTTTGTTCAGTGTAAATTTTTGAAGTCTGAGAGCCTGGCTGCCTGACAGTGTTTTATCCCCGCACTGTCATTCTGGTGATCGCTCTCTTCACACTACTAGCAGGGCCATCACATCTCTTCAGGATTGAGGGATGCGTGTTACACTTGGTTTTATAAGAATTACTTTCCTGGTGGCTCAGGAGCCTTGATGATTTGGGTTGACACGTGTTCTGCATTGGCAAAGCTAGACCTCATTTCACAGAAAAGTGGCAAAGAAGGTTGAATTTATTAATTGAAAACTAAAATTCTTAACTTATGAGTCATGTATAATCTTTCTAAAGATGCAAAGCTTGCAATGGGATGTATTAATAAATTACTAAAACAGCTTTCAATATTATAAACTATTCATTGTTGCAAAAGCAACCTTCTGATGTCTATGTCCATGTTATCCTTCAAGATTTCTTAAATTGTAGTATTAAAAATTGTAAGTAATTTTACTCCAAAATGGTATCTTTGGACAGTATTGCAGCATGAGATTTCCCATGATTCCTTTCAGCTCTTCTGCCCATCCAGCAGATGGGACAAATGGTTTGGCTTAGCCCACACTCATTTTGATGCTAAGTAATTGAGTAATTTAAATGAAACATCACATGAGTAATTTGTATAAACTAACCCCCTCTAGAAGAACTTACACTAGATCCCTCATCTTTCACTACCATTAAAACATATTATTACATTTTAAAAACTCTTTACAACTTTATTGCTTTTGTTGTGTTTTGACCTATCAATAATTCAGAGTGGCATTTTGAATTCACCCATTCTGATGATGGATTTTTAAGTATTTTTCTGCTGTCTTAACAAATTTTGCTTTATATATTTTGAGAATATTTTATTAGATGCATAAAGTTTTCACTTCACTTAACTTCCTGGGGAGTTCAATATTTTCTCATTATATAGAAAGCTCTTTATTTTTAATCCTTTTTGCCCTAAATTATATTTTGAAAATTTAAACACAGCAATCTTTCAGTTAGCATTTTATTATCATTTTCTATCTCTTTTATTTTAACTGTTATGTTTTAAGTGAATCTCTCATGAAAAACATAAAAAGCATGAAGCTCATTTAAAAAACATACTACTGACAATTATCTTTCAAATAGTTTGTTTAATCTATATAATTTTATTTTGATCATAATATATATATACCTTCTGTTTATTCTGCTTTTGCTGTGTTTCTTCTAAGTTTTTTTATATTAATTTCCAATTAATTTTAAAATCATTTTTTCAATCCTATTTTTTCTCTGCTGGTGTTTTCTGCTCTGTATATTTTTTCCTTTTTTTTTTTCCAGGCAATATCATTGAAACTTTACCATTTTATTTAAGGTAATATATGAAGTTAATGTCTTAGGCCTCTTCTTAAATAATAGTTTAGGATCTTTCCATCTACATCAACACACTTCTAATTTGAACAGCTTTCCCCCCTCCAAACTTTCCATTCTGTCCTCTTTACACTTTATATATTAGACAGTCTCCTTGTCAATATTTTCTATAGGCAAACTACATGTCTGCTTAGCTTTCCTTCTTCTATCTTAGTTATTTAGGGAATCACTTTAGTCTTTTTTTTTTAAAAATATGTCCATTTGAAGTTTTTTTTGTGTAATTTTCATGGTAATAAATGCAGTTTTTAATGAAAAATATATTGTTTCTTTGTTCTTGAAAGATGGCATTTAGTACACAAAGCTCAAATTTGACATTCATATTTTCCCAATTTTGAAGAGATTATACATCAGAATTCTGGCTTTCTCTCTTGCTGATTTGATATGCTAATCATCTAATTGTCATTTGTTCATCAGTGATCTCTTCTTTGACTTTAGTATTTTTCAGCTTCTCTGCAATGTGTCTACACTAGAACTTTTTGAATTTTATCCCGCTTATTACACATTACCATATTTTGCTGTGTATAATGCACTCCTATGTATAATGTGCATCCACATTTTTGGCCCAAACTTTCAGGGAAAAAATCTTTCATTTTAATTTTTTAATACAAATTTTTATTTGTTTACATTTAGGTACTTGTTTTTTGTATTGCAAAAGAATTTTAGCATTTATTTTTTAACATACTATGGTACAAGAAATTAAATAATTACAAAACACAAGAACAGATACAAGGTATAAGAAATTTTATATACTGGTAACAAATTTACGATACTTACACATCATAGAAGGCCAAGAACTCTTCGTTGTTGCCAGTTCTTCGTAAATTCACCAAAACTGATTATCATATTCCAGGGTATTATTTTGCATATAGATATTGTTATTGATTTCTAGAGTTACCTTTTTAACTCATAAGCATATATAAAAGAATTAAAAACATTTATATACAGAATTAGTACTACCCATGTATAATGTGCATCCTTATTTTTCCCTCACTGATTTGGGCAAAAAAGTGCACATTACACATAGCAAAATATAGTACATTCTCTCTTTCCATCGATTCATCATCAGTTTTGGTTAATACTGAGTTATTATCTGTTTATATGGCCTCTTTTTATCATTCTTTCAGTGTTTTCTTTGTGACTCTCATTACACATGGGTAAAACTTCTCAATCAGTTATTTATATCTCTTAGCCTTATTTTTTAAAATGTGTTTTCTTCTTATCTTTTCAGGCTACATTCTGAGTAATTTTTAAAAAATAATTGTCTTTTGAGTTATTAGTTCTTTCTTTAGCTGTGTCTAACTTCTATCTAGCCCAGTCACTTTACCTTTCATATCAATTATTTTATTTTTGCTATTTTTTTTTAGCTGAGCCATCCTGCCACCTGTTGGCAGCTCAGCGGCAGCTCTGCTTAGGCAGGACTCGAACTGCTGTTGCTCAAAACTCACACTCTTGAGAGAGCTCTTAATCAACTGAGCCACTTGGCTGGCCCTATTTTTTTTATTTTTATTTTTGTTATTTAGTAAATTTTATTTTTGTTATTTTTTCATACCTGATTCATGAATTCAGAAAATGTCTTCTTAATTGTTTAATTTTTATGGTATTTAAAAGATTTCCTTAAACATTTCCAAAATATTTGCTTCATTTTCTTAAATTTGGGGTGTGTGTGTGGGAGGGCTGCTTCTTTTATATACAGTAAAAAAATATTCTCCTTGAAGGGTTTTATTTGTGTTGTAGTGAAAGAGTCTTTCAAAATACCTGTCTGCCTTAAGGAAAGAAATGGAAATTCATCCTATTTTCATGTTAGCGATTTTGAATTTAGAGTATTTAAAAAATAATTTCATTAGTATAGTATGTAAACTTTTGTATCATCTGCATATAACAAACTTTTTCCATGTTAAAAAACAAATATCCCAGCAGGCATAGTAGTTTATCAAATGACAATGGTGTAACATATCTAGTCAATTTATGGTGCTGTGTATATCATCGGTTTTGGTTCTACAAAAATATCATATGGTAAAATCAATTAATAATTTATATTGCCATTGGCAATACATGAAAGTTACTTTCTCACTGGAACTAGATGTGTTGTTTTTCTGGTGTGGCAATTTGGTGGCCAAAAGGTATATCTACACGTAGTTTATATTAATTTAATTATGAAAAAGCATCAACACACCTTTCTTATGTATTTTTTTTGTGAATTATATGATCAAGTACTTTACCTATTTTCAAACATTACTTTTAGGTATTTTCTAACTTCTTTTAATGAATTAACCATGGGCTATATTCTACAAATAGTTTTCCTATTTGAAAACATTTGATTATATATCATATACTTTAAAAAATTCTTCTGATGTCAAAACAAGTGTGTCCACTTTTTAATTGTGATATTTCTTATCACTTTGAATTTTAGTATTTTTCCTTAAGTTTTACAGTTGATTTTCTTCCAGTGTTACCCAATTTTCAACTTTATACTCATTTTAATGAGACTATAAATTTGTAATGTTGAGATACAAAAAAACCAACAAAATCCAAAACTAAGTATCTTCACACCAAAAAATTAATACATTGTCCCAACACCATATATTGAATATTCTTTTTATTTCCCATTAATTTGTAATGGTTTGTTTTATAAACACCTGAATTTTACTATTCTACCCTGTTTGTTTATATATTTAGTTTTATGCCATTAGCACTTAAAAAAAAAAGCCTTAGTAAATGACACCTCAATTCATCTGGTTGCTCAAGCTGAAAAGTGGGAAACAGTTTTGATGTGTTGGAAATTTCCCAGTTTTATTTCATTTATTCTTGATTCTATTTTCATACCTCCTGCCAAACACAAGTATAAATCACCATCACCTCTTGCCTAGTCCCTGGATATGCCATCCTAACTGGTTTCTTAGCTTCCAACTTGATGTTCTATTACATTCTCCATAGGCTGTCAGAGCCATATTTTTGAAACATAAATCAATCATATTGCTTCCTTGTTTGAAACCCTTTCAACTGTTCTCCATGGCTCTGTTTGTACTAAAGTATAAAATGCTATTTTCCATACCTCTTTCTTACAAAATATTTTTCCCACTAACCACTTCTACATCTTTCTTTACTATATTGATTACTTTTATTTAAGAATAACAATGTTAAGGAAAGTAAATATGTGAATAAATTTATAACTCTATTTCCATCAACCAATACACTAATGTCATTAAAAATTAAACATTGAACTAGTAAGTGGTATTAGAAATTTGAACAAAACTAGTCCTTGATTTCAAGTAGTTGACAATCAAAAGAAAGACACATGAAAATAACTGAAACAAATATTATAGTAGAAATAATAAGTAGTAATTTAATGAAGAGTCATGAGAACATCAGAGGAAATGGTCAATTCCAACTAAAAAATAGCTCAGTAGTAAATTCCTGAAAAAATAAATATATATTTTCCAATTGAACATGGCAAAGAAGAGCATTCCTGTCAGAGAAAACTACATGAACAAAACAGTTTAGTTTGAGCATTGGCAGTGAGAAAAAACAAAGCAAAAGGTATTTTTTTACATCAATTATTTATTTAAGCACCTACTATGTGTAAGTCCTTATTATATTTACTAGTTATGAGGTGGTAAATTAAATAGCTGATCCCAGCACACATGAAGCCTGTGTGTAGCTGTAATAACTGTAAGGTAATTAGAGATAAAAACAGGCTAGAGATATTTAGATTTCATCTTGTAAACAATGCAGTGTTCTGAAATGTCTTAAGCTAAGAAAAATACTAAACCTGCTTGCAATTTAGGAAGATCAACACAGATGCTTTTGGGAAGGCAGATTGAAATGTCTGAAATTGAGACCAGTGAGATGATTATCGCACGTAATACAGGAGTAAAAGTCAAAATGAGAGAAGAAGATGAATACTAGGGATGTTAAGGAAATAAAATAGACAGAATATGGCCTAAGATTAAATGTAAGGGGTAAATAAAACATTAGACTTCAAACATTATAAATTTATGACATGGTGACTGGTCGATGAGGAAGCCAAGTAGAAAGAGAGAAAATCTATGAGAAATAACATGTATGAGGAAATGATGAAACCAGTTAAGGACATAATCAGACTCAGGTGTCCATGGACATGCAAGTAGAAAAAAATAAGAAATTAAATAGGATGCACCTATATTCAATCACACATTATATGATCTAAATCAGTATCTAAATCAGGATTTCTTGTCCGCCACCAGGAGAAACCTAATCATTGTATAATAAATAGAAGTGAACTTAGACTTGATTGTGTTATGATATGATAATAATGATCAGAGATCTATATTTTACTGTGGAATTATAGAACATTATAAGGACTTAGGCACATTGGGGACTAAAATCATTATTTCTCTCTCAGCAGAGAAAGTCTTACTGACTGTAGTAATAAAACTTTGCTAGACCAGGAGTTTTTTTTCTACCTACTTGTATTTAGTTATAATTAATATTTTCTGTTTGTCCTTGAAAATAATAAGAGATATAGTAAATTACCATAGACAATGAGCAATTAGAAGACCAAGACTGTCAATGGAAAAGGAAACTCAGGTGCTCTCATTTCAAACTGTCTGAAAAATAATTTTTTGTTCCATATTGAAAAATATTTAGCTAATGGAATCCATATATTTTCCAACAGCAATTCCTAAAAATCAGTAACCAAATTCACATTTGTTTTCTGACCCCTTTCTTGTACCAGAAGACAGATAAAAAGAAATAAAACTTTGATGTCAGAAACATGGTGGCATGAGGAATTCTCCTTGATCTAGCCCCTTGCAGTTATAACTCGAGCAGCTATAATTCAACAAAGGATTCCCTACACAAAACACAAACACATCTGAGATATCTGTGCACTGAAACATGTATGGGAGGGTGAATTGAAGCAAATAGGGGAGGAGAGGGAGCAGTGCAGACATGGGGCCACAGGACACAGCCCAGAGCTCACTGTGGTCCCAAAAGAGGGGAGGATTGACATTGCAGGTGCACTCTGTGGCCCCAGCAATCCTGCCTGAGGGATCAGCATACAATACAGCTGAACCCCATGTGGGGCAGAGACTTCAGGGCAAAGACTGAACACAGAAATATGCCAATTGTGGTCGAACAGCCCTCACTGCCAGGCAGAAAGAGAAGCTAAGGCGCCTGGATGCCTCCCTTCACCCTCCCAGAGCTCCCCTACCCCACACCTTCAGTGTTAACAGACGGCCCCAGAAAAAATGGTAGCAGTGTCAGATTAGAAAGCAGAATATCTACAGTGCTGAGAACTGGAGAGACAGTTCCTGAGTGACAGGTGCACAGTGTGGCTAATTCTTGTGAAAAGGGAGAAGATATAGGGACAAGGCAGCTGTGATCTGGTAGCCAACATTACTCAGAGAAGAACTAATCCACAAATACATCAGCCCACCCTGCCCCCAACTTTCATGGCTGCTCCCATTGGGGGCACACAAGGCTGCTGAAGTGCACATCTCTGCATCCGGCTCCAGGAGTACACTGAGGTTTCAGGGGCTCAGAACCCCATCACCCACAACATTCTCAAACAGGGGTAGTGCCCTGAGATGAAGGTAACCTGGTCACAGAGGAGATGCTCGCCTTCCCAGGAAATCCCCCACCCGTGAGAAAAGCTGGAACAAGGCAAAATAAAATAAAATGCTCCACTGCCACCTACTGGGAAGCAAAAGAAAGACCTCTTCATAGCAACCTGCTGAAGAATTCACTCCTGTAGAGGCCCAGGAAGAGAAATAATCCATTAATTACCATGAATAACCAAAGTAACAAGGCAGGCAGCTCAGAAAGAAAATGAAAAATCTCCAGAAAATAAACTTAAAGACATGGGAACACGTCTTAAGTGACAGAGAATTCAAGATCGCAGTTCTGAAAAAAACTCAATGAGGTACAAGAAGAGCTAGACAGACAGTTTAGGAAATGGCGCTGACAGGAGGGAGGAAATAATTAGTGATATCAAAGATAGAAATATGGAAATGATGCAGATGGAAGAAGAGAGAGGCTGGAGAGTTAAAAGGAATTAAAGAACTCTACAAGAACTATCTGACTACATCAGAAATAGCAATATAAGAATAATGGGTATACCAAAGGAGAATAGAAGGGCACAGAGAGCCTATTCAAACAAATAGTCAATAAGAACACCCAAACTTATGGAAAAAAACTGGGTCCTCAAATTCAAAAGCAAATAGAACACCTAATTACCACAATCCTAACAAGCCTTCTCCAAGGCACATTATATTGAAGCTGTTAAAAATTAACGATAAAGAAAGAATTCTCAAGGCAGCCAGGGAAAAGAATACAGGTAACCTACAAAGGAAAGCCAATTAGGTTATCATCAGATTTTTCAGCAGAAACTCTACAAGCCAGGAGGGAGTGGACTCAAGTATTCAAACTATTGAAAGACAGAAATTATGAGCCAAGAATAATATATCTATCAAGGTTATCCTTTAGGTATGAAGGAGGAATAAAGACCTTTTCAGATATACAGAAGCTGAGGGAATTTTCTAACACATGACCTGCATTACAGTAAATACTGAAGGAGGCTATTCGACCTGAAACAAAATATCAAAAGAACACAAAACAATGAGCAAGATTACTAACAGACAGACAGAAGCAGGAAATGGCAACCCCTACACAAAATAAGGCGCTATACACTTAAACATACATAAAGAGTAAAAAGATAAAAACATTAAAAAAAGGGAAAAGAAAAGAAAAAGACAACTTGCTACTGCAACTCAGAAATCAACTTATAGCATAAGTAAGGATAGCTTGTGACAACAAAAACATAAAAGGGGAGAGAGTAAAGGTCTGAATCTGCAAGGGGGAATGGAGATAAGAAGCATGCTGAAGAAAAAGGACTCCTGTATATATGAAAGTTTCTTTTACATAAACTTAACAATACCTACTCAAAAAAATCCAGAACTGGGTCATATAACATGCAGAAGAAGAAGAAGAAGAAAGAAAAAGGAGAACGAGAAGAAGAAGCAGAAGAAGAAACAGAGGGAAAAATCATAGAATATCACCACACTGAAATAACAGACAGCAACAAAAATACAAAGAAACAATGGAGACACTGAGATACCAGAAAACAAAAGACAAAATGGGTATAGGAAATCCTCATGTATCAATAATCATTCTAAATGTAAATAACCTGAACTCACCAATAAAAAGGCACAGAGTAGCAGATTGGATCAAAAAACAAAACCCAACTGTTTGCTGCCTCCAAGAGACACATCCCAGCTACAAGGACAAATACAGACCAAAGTGAAAGGATAGAAATTGATACTCCAGGCAAATGGTATCCAGAGAGAATCGGGCGTATCTATACTTATCTGATGACACAGACTTCAGGATAAAAATGTAACAAGAGACCAAGATGGACACTTCATAATGATAAAGAGTACAATACACAAAGAAGACATAGCTCTTTTCAATATACATGTCCCATCAGGGAGCACCAAAATATATAAAGCAACCACTAGCAGAGCTAAGGAGGGAAACTGAAAAAGACACAATTATAGTAGGGAAACTAAATACACCATCGACAACTATGGTTATATCATCCAAACAGAAAATCAATAAGGAAATATCAGCCTTAAAAGACACATTAGGGTCTGGCCGAGTGGCGCATTCGTTAAGAGCTGGCTTGGGATGCCAGAGGGCCCCGGTTCAGATCCCACATATGAGGGCCAGTGACACTGCCCTTCACAGCTAAGATGCTGAACAACAGCTCTACCTGGAGCTGGGCTGCCTTGAGTCGCCGGCGACGGCATAGGCTGCAGCCCCTGCTGCAGTGGGTTGCCATGGGCTACCGTATGTAGCTAGCAGCCAGCGTGAGCGGCCAGCAGCAGCAGTGAGCGGCCATCCAGAGGCCGGCGACTGATCTGCCTTGTCCTGGGAAGAGCGCAATGATGGTGCAACTTGGGCCAGTGAAGCGACATCCTCCACAATTATACTGAAGAACAAAAGGACAGCAACTTGTCTGTTCCCCTTCCTCCAATTCCCCAGCGATGTTCCCATCCCCCAATTCCCCAATAAAAATCTTAAAAAAAAAAGACACATTAGACCAAATGTACATAATTGACCTTTATAGAGCACTTTATCCTAGAACACCAGACTACATATTCTTTTCTAGTGTACATGGAATATTCTCAAGGGTAGATCATACATTGGGAGAAAAAACTAACATCAGCAAATTTAAGAATATTGAAATCATATCAAGCATAATATCTGATCACAAGGCTTTGAAATTGGAGATTAACTGCTGAAAGAAAGCGGGAAAAAACACAAATACATGGAGATCAAACAACATGCTACTAAAGAACGACTGAGTCAAAGAAGAAATAAAAAGACAGATCAGAAGATACATAGAAACAAATGAGAATAAAAATTCATCATATCAAAATTATTAGGATGTGGCAACATCAGTATTAAAAGGAAAATTTATATAATTACAGGCCTATCTCCAGAAACAAGAAAAATCCCAGGTAACCTAACATTACATCTTAAATAATTAGAAAAAGAACAAATAAAACCCAAAGTCAGCAGAAGAAAGGAAATAATACAAATTAAAGCAGAGTTAAATGAAATAGAGGAAAAATGACAATAGAAAATATTAATACAACAAATATCTGGTTATTTGAAAAGATTAATAAAATTGACAAACCTTTGGCTAGATTCACTAAGGAAAAAAGAGAAAAGACACAAATAAACAAAATCAGAAATGAAAAATGGAGAGATTAAGACAAGATACCACAGAAATACAAAAAAATCATACGAGAATACTATAAAGCACTATGTGCCACCAAATTCAATAACCTAGAAAAAGTGGACAAGCTCTTAAAAAGATACCACCTTCTTAGAATGAATCATGAATAACTGGAAAATTAAATACAGTTATTCACAGTAACAAAATTGAAACAATCAGCCAAAACCTCCCCCAAAGCAAAAGTGAAGCCAGGACCAGATAGCTTCACTAGTGAATTCTACCAAACATTCAAAAATGATTTAATACCTACCCCCTCAAACTCTTCCAAAAAATTGAAGAGGCAATATTTCATAACTCATTATATGAGGCCAACATTACCTGGAAATCAAAACCTGGTAAAAATAACACACACAAAAAAAGAAAAATACAGACCAATATCTCTGATGCATATAGATGAAAAAAATCCTAAACAAAATACTAGCAAATTGAATACAACACTACATTAAAAAGATTGCACATCTCAAAACAGAATTGAGAACACAGAAATAAATTCACATATATATGATCAGATAATTTTCAACAAGGGAGACAAAAGCATACAATGGAGAAAAGAAAGCCTCTTTAATAAATAGTGCTGGGGAAACTGGAAAGCTACATGCACAAAAATGAAACTAGACTGTTATCTGTCACCATGTACCAAAATTAACTCAAAATGGCTCAAAGACAAAATGGACATAAGACCTGAAACAATACATTGCATAGATGAAAGCCTAAGTACTGAACTCATAGACCTTGGAGAGTTTCATGAATTTGACCTCAAAGGCAAGGGAAGTAAAAGCAAAAATAAATGAATAAAACTATATCAAACTAAAAAGTTTCTACACAGCAAAAGAAACCATCAAGAAAACAGAGGCAACCAACTGAATGGGAGAAAATATTTGGAAACAACACCTCCGATAAGGGGTTTATGTCTATATCTATATCATCTATATATCTATATCATCTATATCTATATCTATATCATCATCTATATCTAATCTATATCTATATCTATCTATATATCTACATCTATCTATCTATCCATCCATTCATGTATCTATATACAGAGGGTGCCAAAAAATGTATACACATTTTAAGTAAGGAAAAAAACTGTATTAAAATTATGCTGATGGCAACCACTTTGAGCACCTCTTGTAATTGCAGAAGTCAAACATGACTTGTAGTCATATTTTGTTAGTGGTATATATTAAGCATTACAATTTTAATACAGTTTTTCCTTTCTTAAATTGTGTATACATTTTTTGGCACCCTATGTATATACGTATATTTTATATATATATATATATATATATATATATATATATATATATATATATATATATAATATGTGAAGGACTCATACAACTCAACAAAAAAGCAAATTATCCAATTAAAAGGTGGGCAGAGGATCTGAGCAGACACTTCTCCCAAGAAGACATATAAACGGCCAACAGATATATGAAAAAATGCTCAACTTCACTAGTTATTAGGGAAATGCAAATCAAAACCACAATGAGATACCACCTCACATCTGTTGGAATGGCTATTATTAATCAGACAAGTAAGTATTGGAGCAGCTTGGAGAAAAAGGAATCCTCACACACTGCTGGTAGAAATGTAAACTGGTACAGCCACTGTGGAAAACAGTATGGAGGTTCCTCAAAAAATTAAGAGTAGAATTTTCATACGACCCAGCAATCCCTCTTCTGGGTATCTACCCCCAAAATCTGAAAACATTTATCCATAAAGATATATACACCCCTGTGTTCACTGGCTCATTTTTCACAGCGCTAAGACATGGAAACAACCAAAGTGTCCTTTGATAGATGATTGGATAAAGATGTGGTAATATATACACAATGGAATGCTACTCTGCCATAAGTAAAGATGAAATACTGCCATTTGCAACAACATTGATGGATCTTCAGATTATCATCCTAAGAGAAATAAGTCATACAGAAAAAGTTGAGAACCATATGATTTCACTCATGAGTGATACAAAATTGAAAGCAACAAAAGGACAAGAAGACAAAGAAACAAAAACTCACAGATACAGACAACAGTTTAGTGGCTACCAGAAGGTAAGTGGTGAGAGTGGGTGGTAAGGAAGGAATAGGGTTCAAATATATGGTGATGGAAAGAGGATGACTCTGGGTGGTGAACAATATAGAGGTGATGTATTACAGAAATGTACACTTGAAACCTATGTAATTTTACCAACCAATGTCACCCCAGTAAATTTAATAAAAATTAATTTAAAAAGAAACTTTGTCTTTCTGTTCTTGTTTTAGTTTCTTAGTTCAATGGTCTTCAGTTATTGTGCATTGAGTCATGCATGCCAGTCTCAGTTATTTTGGTTTAAACAAAAATGACCCTAATATTCTTCAAAGGTTGTTATGCAACTTGTAGTGATTTTCCCCCTACGTTTTGTACAGTATATTTACACTATTTTATGCTTATTTTTAAAAATGCTATGAACATCCGGGATTCAAAAAATTCATACATATTAATAATAGCAAAGGTTTTTTGTTACCTAAGTAATAACTATATCTTTATTTAATTGTGTTGTGCACATCCAGAGAATTTTTGGCTTTAGGCTTTGGCCTATCAGTGTAGTGTGTTGAATAAGCATGAAAGGAGTAACTATCAGTATTTGTTTTAAATGATGCATATAATAGGCAGAACATCAAAATAGTGGTTAAATTTTAATCCCAGTGTTCATAGATCACTTGTCACAAGCTACAATGTCATGGCTCTTTTGGGTAAAAAAAAATCAAACCAAAACAAAAAAAAAACAGCCTGAAGAGCAGTCATGTTTTCAGATGTTTCTCCAATAATCATCTCTTGGGCAACAGAATTTCTGAGCTGTCCAAAAAATAGCAATTTGTCAACATTTTTAAAATAGGTCTGTGACATGCTGTATTTATTTGACTGTATAATGCAGTAATAGACATACAGTAGGATGATGATTGTAAAGGAAATTATCATTGGTAAGTGCCCTTTCCTATAATTAATTTCAAATGTCTATGGGGAAAATTCCGATTGACAAAATGATTATGGGTGGGTAGATGGACAAAATACATGTTACCAGTGTTGTCATATATCTTTTTGTACATTTACAGAATCAAAATGAAATGTTGCCTACAAAATAGAGGTTAGTCATTTCCCTTTCATTGGTGAGTGCAAGTAAAACATGAATTCTTTAACATCGTAATAGGTTGCAACACTGAATTAAAACAGATTGCAAGTTTGGAAATGAATGAAGCCAACAAAGCAAAGGTTTCTGTCCCCTCCACCTCCATCTGGCAGAAATTTCCAGTAATTTATTTTGTACCCCTGAGGTTCATCATATTATGAAAAGTTACATATAAATATATATTTTTAAAGACTGTCATATTGTTATAGAATTTTAAAAATGGCCTATAAGATTAAAATAGGCATAGGCATTCTGTGTATAATTTTATTTAATAAATTAATAACTCTATTGAGTAGCTTCAATACATGAACATAATATAATATTATATTATAATTACTTCAATGAAAGTATATAGTACATAGGTTACATATCAGACCAAAATGAATTATAGAATCCTCAAATACATGAATTTCAATGTGCATCCTAATAAAAACTAACCACGTAATCTAGGGTTAACTTGTATGAGATATTGTTCTAAATTTGGAGGAATAGATGTAAATTTTTCTTGTTTCTTTGTGATGACAGGATAAACATTGTCTTTTAAATTTTTTTAATTGGAACATTTTTCAAGATAATTATAGATACACATATGCTTGTAAAAAACATACAGAGATCTTGTGTACAGTTTCCTTCATGGTAACATCTTGCAAAACTATAATACAATATCACAGTCAGCATATTGATGCAATCTACTGACCTTATTCAACATTTCCCAGTTTTAATTGTACTTGTGTGTGTGTATGTGTGTGTGTATTTATTTCAATACAATTTTATCACATGTATAGGTTTGTATATCCACTGCCACAGTCAATATACAGAACAGTTTCATCCTACCTCCCATGCTCTACTCCCTGCTGTCTATATAAGCCCTGGCAGCCATTAATATGTTATCCATTTTTCAAATGTTTTCATTTTTAAAAAAATGTTATATAAATAGAATCTTACAGTATGCAACCTTTTGGGATTAGCTTGTTTCACGCAGCAAAATTCCCTAGAGATTCATCCAAGTTGTGTTGATAGCCCTTTCTTTTTTATTGCTGAGTCGTATTCCACGGGATAAATGTATTATGGTCAAGCCATTCACCAGTTGAAAGGCATCTACTGTTTCCAATTTTGGGCTATTATGAAGAAAACTGCTATGACCATTAATGCACAGGCTTTTAAATGAACATAAGTTTTCATTTCTCTGGGCATTTATCCAGGGGTGCGAATGCTGGATCCTCTGGTAATTGCATATTGTAATTTATAAGAAACTGCCAAGCTATTTTCAAAGTGGCTGTACAATTCAACATTTCATAAGCAATACATGAGTTATTCAGGCTTTTTTTTTTTTTCATCCTCACCAACATTTGGGATTCTCACTATTTTTTATTTTTCTTTATCCAGTCTGGTAGCTAGCTCTGTATAGATACATCATTGTAGTTTTAAAGATTTTTTTTTATTGGGTAATTGGGGGGATGGGAACAGTGCTGGGGAATTGGGGGAAGGGGAACAGACAAGTTGCTGTCCTTTTGTTCTTCAATCTAGTTGTGGAGGACGCTGCTTCACTGGCCCAAGTTGGCACCATCATTGCGCTATTCCCAGGCGAGGCAGATCAGTCGCCGGCTTCTGGATGGCCGCTCACAGCAGCTGCTGGCCACTCATGCTGGCTGCTGGCTATATACGGTAGACGGTAGCCCATGGCAACCCACTGCAGCAGGGGCTGCAGCCTATGCCGTCGCCAACAACTCACGGCAGCCCAGCTCCAGGTTGAGCTGTTGTTCAGCATCTTAGCTGTAGAGGGCAGTGTCACTGGCCCTCATATGTGGGATCCGAACCGGGGCCCTCTGGCATCCCAAGCGAGTTCTTAACCATCGCGCCACTCGGCCAGCCCCATCATTGTAGTTTTAACATGCATTTCTCTGATGGCAAATGATGATGAATTTCCTTTAATATGCTTATTTGTCATCTGCAAACCCTCTTCAGTGAAATGCCTGTTCAGTTTTTTTGTTTTTTTTCTAGCTCATATTCTGATTGGATTGTTGTTGGTTACTGTTGAGCTTAGAGGGTGTTCATATAATATTGATATTAGCCCTTGTCCTTAAAAAATTTTTTTTTTATTGGGGAACAGTGCATTTTTCCAGGACCCATCAGTTCCAAGTCAAGTAGTTATTTCAATTTAGTTGTGGAGGGCACAACTCAGTGACTCACGTGGGCATCAAACTGGCAACCTTGGTGTTGTGAGCACTGCACTCTAACCAACTGAGCTAATCGGTCACCCCAACCCTTGTCCTTTTTTTAGCAGTTGAGCTTTAAGAGTCTTTATATAGTACTGATATTAGCCATTTGTCACATATGATTTGCGAATGTTTTATTTGAGCTTTTAATGAGTTATTTTCTCCTTTTCATATGGTATTTTGCAAAATAAAAGTTTTTAATATTGATGAGACTCAATTTATAATTTTTTCCTTATGTGCATCATGCTTCTCTTGTCAAGTCCAAGAACTCTGCCTAGCCCAAGTTCTTGATATTGTTTCTGGGTTTTTCTATAATATTTTTAGCTTTATGTTTTACATAAACAAAGTCTACAATTGATTTTGACTTAATTTCTGTATAAAGGGTGAAGTTTTGGTAAGGTTTTATTTTTCTACTATTGGATGTCCAGTTGCTCCAGCATGATTTTGCTTTTTCCATTGAATTATAAACATAATTTTATTTTTGACATTTGTCAAAATATAATTTAAAAAATCATAGTTTTGATCTTTGTCAAAATCAGCTGGATATATTTTATGTGTCTATTTCTGGGTTCCTTATTCTGTTCCAATGAGCTATGTTTTTAACCCACTGTCAAATCCACAGTCTTGATAACTGTAGCTATATAGTAAGCCTGGTGGTGTGCTTCCTTCTTATTATTTGGCAAGTTTCTCTTAGTTGTTTAAGGACCTGTGCCTTTCCATACAAATTTTAGAACAGGTTAGGCTATGTCTACAGATTTCTTCCTGGGATTTTCATATGAATCTAATTAAACCTATAGATTAATTTGAGGGAAATGGACATATTTACAATTCTAAACTATGAGCACTATGACTTTCTATTTATTTAAGTCTCTGATTTTTTAAATAATTTGTCGTTTAAAAAATATTGATAGTCTACATGCTTCATTAAGTATATATCTATGTTTCTACATGTTATTTGTTAGTGTATAAAATTGTGATTGATTATGTGTTGACCTTGCATTCTGCAGCCTTTTAGAACTCATTTGTTATTTCTAGGAGTTTATTTATAGAATTTTGGGATTTTTCTATGCTGAAAGTCATATCCTCTGTAAATTAGGGTACATTTATTTTCTTTTTTCCAATCTTTAATGACTTTTAAGTCATTTTCTTGCCTTATTGCAGTGCCTTATTCACTCAAACATCATATATTGTATTTGAGTCTACATATGTCTCTAATGTACAGGATTAAAACAGAAACATTTCTGGTCAGTGTATTTTTTTTAAATGTACTATTCTCATTAAAGTCAATTTAATAAAAGTAATTGATATGTATACATAAATTATGAAAGTAAAACATGTCTTTTTTATATAAAATTTAGAGAAGCCTAGGAAAATGGAAATACAAAACACCTCTATTCTTACTACTGAGATTTAAGTAATATTAGCCTTTAATTGTATATAGAAGTTAAAAAATAATATCCAAGAAATGTTTTTAATACTAGTGAAATGATGGAATTGGGCATTCTTTAGAAGTTGCTTAACTATTTTTATTTTCTGCTTTGTGAATTGTCTTATACCTTGTCAAATTTTATAGCAAAGGGCTAATGTTCAAGAAATTTTAAAATTCATCTCTCCTATAACACACAGATTATCAAAAGGAAACTATCCAAATGGAATAAAATCCAAAAGCTTCAGTTATTTTGCAGTTACTTTAAAGTTATCTGAGTTACCCATATAATCAATCATTTCTCTTTGTATCTCAGAAATTTTTCAATACCGCTGACTACCTTTATAACATTTTTCTGGTTAAGACATATGCCACCAAGCAGAAATGCATCATATTATTTTCATAAAAAGAGGTACAACCAGAAGTGAATATTAAATGCATTATTCTTTATATCAAATATTAAGAACAAATATGTGCTTATTGCTTACTGTATGGGACTTTATATATTTTAACACTTTTACTATTATCTATTTAAAGCAAGAGAGCTGCATTTAAAAAAATTATTAGTGACTCATAGCTTTATAATAAAAATTATAATTTTATAATGGGTTATAGTCTTTAACCAGGAATAGAAATGTAATGAACACAGGAAAAAGCACTGCTAGATACAGCGTAGTCAAATTTCAGTGATGTTGGAAAACTGACCAAAAAAAAAATCATATTAGCACACAAGAGGAAAATGACAATGAACTTTTCTATATCTTATAACAATGCTGAAAGAAGGTCTTACAGGGTAAGATATACAAAAAGATCAGTTTGGAAAAAAATTGAGGATATCTAAAAACTATAATTTCTTTAATGATTGACTCTGTGTCTCCATAACCCCATGATTTACTTTATTTAATGTAATGGGGGTATTATTTTAGATAAAACATTTAATCTCAGTTTCTATATACCATACCTAAGTTAAGTTGATCAAAACTTTAAAACTCTATGAAACTTATTTTTGATCTATAAAGAAAATTTGTAGGGCCAACCTAGTGGCTCGTTGGTTAAGAGTTGGCTTGGGAGCATGAGCTCAAAGCAGCAGGGTTGTCGGTTTGGATCCCACATGGGCCAGTGATGCACCCTCTACAGTTAAGATAATGAACAACAGCTTGACCTGGAGCTGGGCTGCCTTGAGGCACCAGCAATGATGTAGGCTGCAGAGGATCTTCAGTGGAGTGCCATAAGCTACTGTGAGTGGCCAGCAGCCAGCATGAGCTGCCATGAGAGGCCATCTAATGGCTAGCAGCTGATCTGCCTCAGCCCGGGAAGAGCACAATGACCACATACCAACATGAGCCAGTGAAGCAACATCCTCCACAACTAAACTGAAGAACAAAAGGACAGCAACTTGTCTGTTCCCCTTCCCTGATTCCCCAACGCTGTTCCCTCCCCCAATTCCCCAATAAAATCTTAAAAAAAAAAAAAGAAAAGAAAATTTGTAGAAGTTAAAATGAGAGGATGAATACAAATTGCCTACCATAGCTCCTGGTTACGAAAAATTGACAACAGATATAATCAGTTTTTTAATTAAATGATCTCTAATTTTTTATATCTGTTTTTATTTTAAACTTTTATATGCTTTTAATTTGTTATCCTGTAGATAGATGGATAGGAAAATAGGTACAGTGTACCTCTACAGTTAACATTGTTATATTAACTAGAGAAAAGTGCATATATCCCAAATTTGAATGTTATATGGGCATGAGATATGATATCAAAATCATAAAATTAGTTCTTATTAAGTGTAAAAGAAATCCAACCAATACATCTAGCTGACAGTGCTAGGCCAGATTCAATATTTTAAAACAGTTAGAGATCTAGACTAATGAGGGCAAATTTGTCAAATCTACTTTTGACTATGCCTACCTGCAATCACTGTGCTGCAATATTATAATAAACAAATGTAAAGCGTATCTCTGGAAAAAGGTAAAAACAAAAATGTGAATAGGACACAAGAGTTCATGGTTTGAATATGTCTTCAAATATATTTTCAGGTAACTTTTACCATTCAAATTTTATGACTTAAAACATAAAATTATTAGAGTCATCTGACTAACATCCATAAGCTGGCATTTATTCTTAAACCTCTGAATGGTTTAGCTTAATTATGTCTCTTATTAAAATGACTTTATTCTAAATGAGAAAATCAAACTCACTATGTACATGTACAATTTGCAATTCAATTCTGTAAAAGTTCTTCACTAAAAGTAATTAGGTAGAAAATTATTCCCCAAGTGTAAAGCTTAAGTTGGTACCACAAAGGGGGTTATGTGATATGATCCTTTTACTATTTTCCCTTCAGCAAGCAAATAAAAAACTAGGTCTTATAATATATGAAAACAAGCAGAAATGATCAAATAATATAACTTGTGAGTTTCTGCAATCACTGAAAGGCAAACAGTGATAATAACAATTCAACATTTTTTTCTTTCAATGAATATATACTCAGTGAGCAACAAATGTGCAATCTGGTTTCTTTTTCTATTTATACAAATATCTTCTATAAAGGCAAATTCTTCAGGTACTAATAATTCTGCCTTTATGTAACTCTATCGGACCTCTGTTGGTAAACACTTGTAAATGTGAGATTGTTTTTGGATTAATCAAGAATTAACATAACTTTTTTTAAATGAGTACATTATTATGTATTAACCATTTGAATGATTAGTATGCCATATGTTATGTGATTAATGATGAGTGCACTAGACTGTTTCCATCTGGCCCAAAGTTTGTTTAGAAAATAGGCTTAATCTTGGTATCTGATAGGTTTTGTGTTTGGTAGCACAAAAAGTAAAACAATTTAAAATAATAGTGGTTTCAACAGGAATAATTTTACTTCTCTCTCACTGATAATAATTCCAGAAATAGACAGTGCCAAATGTGTTAGGCATTTCTACCATTCCTGAGGGACTCAGGCTCCAACCCATCTCAACTTCAGCACCTCTAGGATCTAGTCAGAATTTCCATTGTTCCAGATGATTTTAACCATCATATCCATGTACCAAGTAGCCAAACTGCTGAAAGGAAGAGGAAAAAAAGGGCTACCTTATTTTTAAGGACACTTCCATAAAGTCCCGCAAAACTCCTGCACTTACAAATCAGTGGTCAGAACCTAGTCACATGGCTACATATGGCAGCAAGAGAAGCTTGGAAATGCTATTTTGGGGAACAATAGTTAGTAAAATTACATAGGTTTCAAGTGTACAATTCTATAATGCATCATCTATATATCACATTGTGTGTTCACCATCAGAGTCTGCTCTCCTTCCATCACCACTTACTTGACCACCTTTACCCTCTTCTACAACCCTCCTCCCCCCTTACCCTCTGGTAACCACTAAACTGTTGTCTGTATTTATGAGTGTTTGTTTCTTCATTTGTTTGTCTTGCTTCTTTGTTGTTTTCAGTTTTATATCCCACATATCAGTGAAATCATATGGTTCTTGACTTTTTCTGTCTGACTTATTTCGCTTAGCATAATAAACTTCAGACCCATCCATGTTGTCGTAAATGGCATTATTTTATTTTTTCTTATGGCAGAATAGTATTCCATTGTGTATATATACCACATATTTTTTATCTAATCAGCTATCAAAGGACACTTTGGTTGTTTCCATGTCTTGGCTACTGTAATTAATTCTGCAATGGACATCAGAGTACATATATCTTTATGAATAAATGTTTTCAGATTATTTAGACAACACCCTACGAGAGGGATTGCTGGGTCATATAATAATTCTATTCTTAAATTTTTAAGAACCCTCCAGGCTATTTTTCATAGCGGCTGTACCAATTTACATTCCCACCAACAGTGTATGAGGGTTCCTTTTTCTCCATGGCCTCTCCAACACTTATTATTTGCCTTGTTGATGATACCCATTCTAACAGGTATGAGGCAATTATCTCATTGTGGTTTTGATTTGCATTTCTCAAATAGCTAGTTAAGTTGAGCATTTTTTCACATATCTGTTGGCCATTTGTATGTCTTCTTGGGAGAAGAGTCTGTTTAGGTCCTCTGCCCAGTTTTTAAATTGGATTTTTGTTGTTGTTGTTCATGTTGTTGAGTTGTATGAGTTCTTTATATATTTTAGATATTAGTCCCTTATCAGAGGCATTGTTTGCAAATAATTTCTCTCATTCGGTTGGTTGCCTCTTTGCTTTGTTGATGGTTTCTTTTGCTGTGCAGAAGATTTTTAGTTTGATATAGTCCCATTCACTTATTTTAGCTTTTACTTCCCTTGCCTTTCAGGTAAAATTCATAAAATGCTCTTTGAATATAAGGTCCAAAAGTTCAGTACCTATGCTTTCTTCTATGCAGTTTATTGTTTCAGGTCTTATGTTTAGGTCTTTGATTAATTTTGAGTTAATTTTGGTACATGGTGACAGAGAGCTTTCCAGTTTCATTCTTTTGCATGTGGCTTTCCAATTTTCCCAGCACCATTTATTGAAGAGGTTTTCTTTTGTCTATTCTATGTTTTTGGCTCCTTTGTAAAAAATTATCTGCCCATATATATGTGGGTTTATTTCTGGGTTTTTAACTGTATTGCATTGGTTCATGTGTCTGCTTTTCTGCCATTACCATGCTGTTTTGATTATTGTCACTTTGTAGTACAAGCTGAAGTCAGGGGCTGTGGTACCTCCAGCCTTGTCCTTTTTTTTAGGATTGCTTTGGCTATTCGGGGTCTTTCATGATTCCATCCAAATCTGATGATAATTTGTCATCAATGGCTTCTATTGTTTAAGAGGAAGTGAAGAATGCATTTTGGAAAACAATGAGTAGTTTCTACTTCAACATTTGAAAGATTAATATTCTCAAAAATTGTTTGTAAAACATGGTAAGGTATATATATTTGAAAATGATGGCAAAAAGCAGGTTAGACTCTCTATATATCTGTAATATTTGACAATTTGCATCTATTTGGTCTTTTTAAAGAAACCTTAGCCTAATGATGTTTATTGACTATTAAATAGTAACAGGTGACTCTTAGCTTGTAAATGAAGTTTTAATGCTTGTTTCTTATTTTTTAAATTTACTTTGCATAACTGCAGGAGGAGAACATGCCATTACCCACTTTGTTCTGCCCTCTCAACCCAAGAAACTTAAGTAGGAAACCTGGAGGTAATGGTAGGAAAACAGATGGACAGGAATTATATTGTTGGTGGGAGCAGATGACAGGCTCTAGTTACAATGAAAGTAAACAGTAAAATCTAATGCAGTAAATTTGAAAAGTCCCTTGATTTGATTTATACATAATTAATTTGTATTCCTTGAATATGTTATAACTATTTATTTTGATTCTACTTGATTTATGGTAAATTTATGGTATATGTGCATGTTTACATGAATTTTACACTTTAATAATAATAATAAATCTTTGTTTTGCCATTTACTTTTGATCCATCTTAAATTAAAATTAGTTTCTTCATCTGTTGCATGAGTGTGATAATAATAGTACCTTTCTTCTGTGTTGTGAGGATAAAGTGAGATAATGAGCACAGGGCTTAATATAACTAGGTAGCATTATCATTTTTGTAATTATGATATTATTTAAATAATTTAGTATGCTATGAGAGATTAAAAATAGATGAAAGAGGTTTAGGGGAAGATTAGCAATTGCAGGGGAAACTCCCCGTGTTCAATGAGGCTTTAAAATCATACCATTCTTTCATAATGGTCACTATGCTATAACGTTAGCTTCAGGAAAGACGGTTTCAATCAATTCCCTACACGTTTACAATGTGCATATTTTGAGTATGGAAGCAGAAGCATAATATCACATAATTAAATATCCATACATATAAGATATTCATTAGCCCAATGCTCAGTACAGGAATACTTGCCTAGCTAAATCTGATTTTGCGATTTAAAATCTAGTTGATGTAAAATATCATATCTATTTGTCTGTATACAAAGGACTTAATTTTTTAGACTTGATTTCACAGTGAATACTAGATTTATCCTGAAGTGAAGATAACTCATGTGAAACTGTTTATATCTACAAATTACTGCTCATAATATTCTGTTACATCAAAATTCAAATTACTAACTTTATATTTTTAGATTATTCTCTGATTTATATATCACACTTTTCATATTATATATTATTACTAATTTTGCAAATGTGCATCCTATAAACCAGAAAGTTGGTAACAATTTATTTGGCACATGCAATTACAGCATTATTATTTCATGTTTATATGGCCCTTCATGTTTTAAAATTTCACTATAATAATCAGTTATATAATAAAATTCTCTTAAATATTTTCTAATATTAAAATATTTTTCCCTGGAAATCAATGTAGGAAAATGAGAAAATGCTTTTCATCTTCAAAATTTGTCATTTAAAACCTTTTGATTTGAATTATGAAACCATTATTATCAGCTTTGTATGAGAATTTGAACAATATTAGTGTAGAGAATAGTTGCCTGACTGGAATATATTTGGCATCATAATAATTGTTTTATTGTCTTCACATTTTAAAATACCTTATTGATTACTATTTCCTTCCCTTTTAATTTTGCTCCTTAATCTAGCTTTGTTATCTTGCCATTTAGGACTTCAGTTTTTCTCCAGTTCTTTCAAGATCAAATTTGTTCAAGGACAAATTGATTTGTCCTTAAGTAATTCATGTCTTTGGTATTTTCCCTTCATTTTCTAACATATTCTGTGTATCACGTGTTCATCTACCATCCCAATTGTACATTCTCTGAAAGTTTAACAAGAATGTAAAGTTAATAACCACACCTGGATCCAGTGATATGACAAGGTTTTGTTACATTTGGAAAGTTGAACAAACAGTTTTTTAAAATCTCTTTAACTCACATATACAGTAAAACCTTGGATTGTGAGTAACATGGTTTGAAAGTGTTCCGCAAGATGAGGAAACATTTCTAACATATTTTAACGTGGTGAATGAGCGATGTCTTACAATATGAGTAGTTTGTTTCTGGAACGAATTACGCTCACAAACCAAGGTTATTACTGTACTTAGAGAGACAGCTGGCTTTCTTTCATTAAAAATTAATGTAAATTGAGTGTAAATAAAGTTCTTTAATACACATGGATATTTTTTCTCACACATCTAAAAAAATTGTCCATAAAAATGTATTTCTTATATCATGTGTTTTTATCTCCATCTGTATTTTTTTCATCAGGTGTGAGCATTCTTCAAGTTTCAAAGAGGGAGTTATGAAATGGGCACCTGACTGGGGTGGAATATAGTGTTACAAGTTAAGTCAAGATTCAACCAACTTTGAAAACTAAATAAATAGCAAGAACATATTTTGCAAAGCAACGAGCATTTAGACAAGTGTAATTCTTGCTGAAACAGATTATTTTATGGGTGGTGGTTGGTCTTCAACCTCATTTTACACCTAAAATTGTGTGGCAAAAAGATACAATTAAGAAAATATTCATTGACTCTGATCTTTGCACACCAAGTGGTGGGTAAATCCTCAGAAGGAAATGTGATCATATGTCAATTATCATTAGAAATAACTGCATGTTTTTTTTTACTGATGGGTACTGGAAGAAAGTAGGGAGAAAAAAGAAACAATAAGTTCCTTAAGTGACTTGATTTAAATATAATGAAATTTACTCAAATGACTTTAACTTCACTATGGTTCTTTGAAGAGGGAAGTAAATGATTCCCACACTAAGAGAGAAGTCATGGAATGTAGGTGAAGGGCTGAGCAGCAAAGTAAACAGGTTTTAGCTCAATACTGATTATAAACCATGCTACTGTTGTTTATATTTAACCTAGTGACTATAACTTCAGCTGAATACCAGTTATGGTACAGTAATATTTGATAATAGGACAGATCCTCCTTAGATTCTGTACAAGGAAAAAAAATCTATTGGAAGTGAAAATATCTCATTTTAAGATCTCATAACATAAACCTGTACTGAAGATCTTGTTGAACAATCAACTTAGTGAATAAGAAGTCATATTACTTAATTTCATGTGTTAACTCATTTCAAATCCAAAGAAGCGTAGGTTCTCCAGACACTTGCATTGATTTAATTATAATCAGAATGTTATTACAGATTGATAACAGGTAGAATTGTGGAAATGATTGGTAAGAGTGTCATTATGCTGGCATCCCCATGAAGGGCCTATACTCAGAATGAGACTATTCTGCAATATAACAGTTTGCTCTGTGAGTTAGAAAACTGTAATTTTCTTCTTTTGTCTATTTTCAGAACTATAAAATCATCATAATCAAATTCCTGCCGTGATCTTCTGGAGTGTACAGCTAAAAGGAGTATACATTACTTTCTGTTATTCCTTAACATTAAACTAAGTGGCCAAAAAGCAAATCAATTTGGAGTGGAAAATTGTCCATATGCATCTCAATAAGAGCAATTTTACATATTTGTACACTTTATATATTCTCCTAATAATGAGGTAAAGTATGTATGAGGCAATGTAGCATTTGAAATAAAATGTCTAAAACATGAATTATTGGGAGAACATACAGTTCTTTCTAGTAAGTACCTAATAGTGCCATCATTAACTAGAATTGATAATTTATATTAGAAAAATGTATTATGTTCTGTCCATTAACCATGTAGAGTGCCAATATTTTTGTTTCATTATCAATTTCATTTTCTGTAGAACTTATGAGATTAATTTTGAAGCAATTACTTTTTTCTCCTAATATATAAGTGGAAAAATGCTTTGTGAAAAACTGCTCTCAAAGGCTTTGAAAATAGTAGATATACATTCAAATGTTTCACTTAAATCTTATAATTGCCCATGATGAACATCCATGCATGAATACACTAATGCTTAATTATCTTTAGAAAGTAAAATCAACTATCATAAAAGATCCATCTCTAAGTATAGGCGAATTGAATTTTCTAATAAAGCAATTGGCTGATAGCAGATTTTGATGCTGTATTATTGGGATGTCAGTATTTCCAGACCCTTAAAAAATGTTTGTTGTCATAGAAACCAAACACTCATCTATAATTCAGATAAAAGGAAAGCTACTAAAATATGGTGAACAAACAAGAATTGCTGCTCTGCTCCATTGGAGATGACTTAGAAACATTAGTGGCTCACAAAAATCAAAATGAAAACTTGTGAAAATGTGAAGAGACAAAAAAAGTGGTTGAGTCTCTTTGTGGAAGGTGTATAGGGCAGGAAACAACAATCTAGAAAAGTAAAGAGCTGGGAGCTTTGGGTGGTAACAGATTAGGAAAAAGCTTTTCTATTATGCTCCTTACTTCTGTTTATTATTATTCTTAATTCTATTGATTACTCTAAATCCTTAAACAAAAGGGTATTATTTCTTTTAAAAAGTCTGTTCTAATGTTAAATTTATATTGCGAATTTAAATTTTTGCTCACTATACATACCTGAAGCACAAGGAAGAACGTGTTATTTAAATAAAAACAGGGTATTCTATCAGTAAAGACTACTGCAACAGATTTTCTTGTCTTCAAATCAACACTCAATGATGGTAGGCTAACTTTTAAACAGATGCACGTTTTTGCCAAATGATGACAGGTAGTCATAATTTGCTCATAAAAACCATTACAAATATGCCATCAGGTTTATTTTACAGCAGACAATAGTTTAACCAAGCTTGAGAAGGGAAATCACGAAGCTGTGAATCCGGCATTTTCAACTAATTGTTTTTCCCTGCCCTAGAGAATGTGGTGACAATTACAGTTGGGAGACCACCTTGTCACCACCACTGCTTTGGTCACTATTGTATCCACTCTGACAGAACATTCATGTCCTTAAGAAGCATGACCTAGCAAAACACCTTCTACAAATCCTCCAGATAGCTCAATATATCTATGTGATGCATTTGTTGCCTCTCCAATGATCTTTGACTTCAAGTGCTTCTTTATTTCGTATTTATTGATCTGTCTGTTTATTTTACTTTTTCAACTCTCTTTCCATGTTGATTTATACATATCCACTATGACTGGCAATCTGGAGGAGAATAAAACCACCACCTTCTGCAAATGCTGCAAATTTTCCATCTTTCTGGAACACAAATCACAGCCAGTTTCTCCATCCATTACAATCTGCCAAGCTACTATTTTTCTACTACTGGAACTGTGGCAAAACACTCAACTTCACCTGTGGTGCCTTCTTGCATATTCAGTTAAATTCTTACTTTATAAGTCATCATAACTTGTATTTTTTGGGGTAAAGGTTTTTAGTTTATGTAATTCCACAGCTCTGTGGTCCATTTAAGCCCCCTTTTCTGCTTCACACATGTCCCTGTATTGATCACTGTTTCTTCCATCCTCATTATTGGGCAAAAGCCAGAGGGATAACAGAAACAGGTTTGGATGGGAGTAGGTAACAAAAGTGATGGATAAAGTGGTTTTATACAACTTCTATACTCCCACTCCATACCTATAAAATAAATCAGGCACAAAAATGGAGGTCAGTGAAACTTCCCTGATGAGCAGTCACCTGGTTAGGGGTCTGCAACCAGGAATGGCCCACTCTGACAGCATTAGAGATTCCCTAAATGCAGTAGTACAGACCTAATCCGGGGACAAGAGTTTCTACACATTCACTCAAAGGCAAATTCAGTCAAAGTAGCCAGTTTTCCTAAGAAAATATGTGAAAAATAATGAGACATGAAGAACAAAGGCATTAAAAAAAGAGAGAAAACAAAACATTAAAACTGAGAAAGATAATATATAGACCCACCACAATGAATATTAAAAATACACATGAAAAGCTTCAAAATGAAAGACAAAAAGGGGACATTATTAAAAACATAAAGCAAGAACAAGTGACTATGATTAGATGTGTATAATGTGTATTATATATATATATATATATATATATATATATAAACTCATCCTCATTTTGTATATAAAAATGTCTTTAAGAAGTCATACAAAAAAAGGTAAAAATGAAAGTATGAACAGAATTTTATCAGGCAAATGCAAGTGATAAGATAACTAGGGTAAGACAAGATATAATGCAAGCCCAAAAAGGGTTAAATAATACAAAAATATAATTAAATGCCCAATACCATAATTCACAATTAAGTTAACTTGTGAATATCTACCTACCATATAGCAAAGTAGAAATACTGATAATGCAAGAAAAAAACAGATGGACAGTGTTGGGGATCTGGGGGAGGGGAACAGTGTTGGGGAATTGGGGAAGGGGAGCAGCCAAGTTGTTGGCCTTCAATCTTAGTTGTGGAGGGTACAGCTAGCTCAGCTCCAAGTCCAGTCATGCCACTCAGCTCAAGGTGCTGTGTTCAATTAGTTGCAGGTGAGCGTAGACACCATCCTGCACAGGAGTCAAAATGGCAGCCTTGTTGTTAAGAATACATGCTCTATCCCCTGAGCCACCCAGGTGGCAGCTCAGCTCAAGGTGCCGAGTTCAGTCTTTAATTATGGCGCCTGTAGCCCACCATCTCAAACAGGCAACTTTGTTGTTAGGAGCACGTGCTCTCACCAGCTGAGCCATCCTGCCACCTGTTGGCAGCTTGGTTGCATCTCACTGGCCCATATGGGAATCGAACTGGCAACCCTGTTGTTCAGAGCTCACACTCTTGAGCAAGCTCTTAACCAACTGAGCCACTCAGCTGTCCCCCAATTCATTCTTTACAGAGTTCATGGAAGACTGCCTTATTCACATTTTAAAAATCACTAGTAAATTGATATAAGTCTACCTCATTGTAGAAAAACAGTGTAAAATTGCATTGTACTGAACTTCCACAATTTATTCAACTATTCATACCAAGAGGTATTGTTTCTTTTCAGATTTGTATTTTTTAAAAATAATCTTAATGAAGCAAAAATATGTGTGTTAATATCTACTTTAAAAAATCATTGCATATGCTTTCATAGGAAATTTCAAAATCCTTAGGCTTAATTAATACAAACAAAATGCTCACAACATTGCACTTGCTGGCTTCTTTATTTCTTCCAACTACTCCATATTTAATAACTGATCTAATAAAACTTTCCTGTGAGCAGTTCCAAGAGTTAATAGGCTTCCCCACAGAAATGTAATTTTACTGGCGCTGTGTGGATATGCACACAGCCCTTTACATTGACTTAGAAGACAGGCTGAGAGCCTTAGACATGGCAGCCCAGGCTCGGCTTTACAGCTACAATCTTGTCAGTATTAAACTCTGAATGAAAGAAGGAATGGATATCATTTGGGTACAAAGACAGAATTTTCAGGATGCATTATGATTTCTATCTCCAACATGACAGAACATTTGAAAGTGGACTTCCTGAAGACATCCTGTCCCTGGAATATGCTATTCAAAAGCATAGCTCTACAACTGGTAATGATCTGTTGTTTCTTAATTATGGCAAAGTTCAGTAACACCATTCAGAGATAGCCTTCTTTTTTCAGGTCAGATAAGCAATCTATTTTTGGCTAAAATTCTGAGACTCAGAAAGGGTTTTACTAACAGCCCAGGGAGGGCAACATAAGGGGGACTTAAAACAACAACAAATACATAACAAATATACATACACACACACACACACACACACATTTATACACTACACGAGCAAAGTGTGATAGAAAAACACAGTGAATGTTTAAATAAGTTGATTTATTACAGTAAAAGACACATTGCCATTAATACCCCTGAATATACTCCCCCTCACTTTGAACACATTTATCCCATCATTCTTGACACTTTCTGAAGCAGATCTGGAAGTCCTCTTTCATGAATATCTTTAGTTGCACTGTCATGGCTGTCTTGATATACTGAATCGATTTAAAATGTTTACCCTTCATGGTCATTTTCACTTTAGGGAAGAGCCAGGCGTTGCACAGTGCCAGATTCAGTGAATAAGGTGGATGAGGACACGTAATGTTTTTATTTGACAGAAATTGCTATACCAGAAGAGACATGTGACATGAAGCCTTTCCCGTTGTGATCCAGAAATACAGGAAATGCTGCTGCCAAGTACCAACCAACAGAAAGACATGGCTCTTCAATATGGGAAGCAGCACGTAGAGCCTTAGTTAACAGTGTGTGACAAGATTCAAATTGTTCGGTGCAATCAGTTGGGTGTGAGGTACGGTTGAGAGAAGGTGTGTTTTAAAGTGTGCTGTAAATCATCTTCCATCATGACAACGTTCCGGGTCACACATTGCTTCTGCATATGGCAATTTCTGTCAAATTAAAATATTATGGTGTGTCCTCATTCACCGTATTTACCAGATCTGGCACTGTGTGACTTCTGGCTCTTCCTCAGAGTCAAAATGACTCCAGACATCGAGGCAGCCACATCAGCGTAACTAAAGACACTTAACGAAAGACGACTTCTAGAACTGCTTCAGAAAGTGGCAAGAATGATGGGATAATTGTGTTTGAAGTGAGGGGGAGTATTTTGAAGGAGATTAATGGCAATGTGTCTTTTATTGTAAATTTTTTTATTTAAACATTCACTGTATTGTTTGATCACACTTATATATATGTCATGACCCCCATTAACTATCTCAAAATAAAATGGTTGATCCACCAAAGGTTTGAAGTGGATTTGACTTAAAGGTAGTTCAGTCATGCTTCGTGTCACAGGATGTCCACTGACTTTTATAAAGTAACACTCACATGAGAGAATACACAATTAATGAGATAATTAAAATGAGAATCATTGTTATTATTATTATTATTATTATTATTATTATTATTATTTAGCCAAGAAACAGGTTTCAAACCTATTTTTATTATTAACTTTTGAAAAATTTCTCCTTATTAGTTTTTAGTATTCAGAATGGATAAAATTTTCCTTTCAAATATTTGTTTAAGGCAAATGTTCTCAAAGATTTTTGTCTTAGGATTTTCTTTACACTCCTAAATATTATCAAAGATCCCAAGAGCTTTAGGTTATATGAATAACATCTATCAGTATTTACAATATTACAAATTCAACCATTGGTTTATTATTTGTTTAAATTAATAATAGTGCAATTAAATGGTAACATAAATGATAAATACATAAAGAAGTAACAACTTTTTACAAAAAAACTAGTGAGAAATGTAGCACTGTTGAAATTCTCAAAAATATTTTTAATAGATGATAGCTGGATTTCTATCTGCTTCAATAGTTGACACTTAAGTTTCAATCTTTACTTCTGCATTCAATGTGTTGTGATATGGTGTTTTGGTGGAAGTATGTGAGAAAATTTAGCTCAGACAGATATTTAGCTGGAAAAGGGAAGAATGTTTTCCTAACCTTTTCAGATATTTGTGACTATTCATTGATACTACACCACATTTGACAAGCAGTAGTTTCTTAAAGGTTCGTTGTAATGTGGAATCTGAAACCACTTCAACAAACTTTTTTGTGCCCTATTACATTAAAATACATTGGTTCATCTTGCATTTTGAACAAATACCTAAAACATGAATAAATTTGGATGGTGGAGCCAGGTTTCTCAATATTTAAGAAAGAGTTAGAGTGAACAACCATACCAGTTTGCCTGGAAATGTCATGGGAATAGCACTGAAAGTCCCACATAGTGAAAAATCATTGGTCCCCAGCAAACAAGAACAGTAGCCTCCTTAGAAGTTAGAAATATCCAGGGAAGCTAGAAAGAAGTGTGTGACACTACACTACAGTTGAAAATACCACTATGACCTCATATTCAGTTTAATAGAGAGCTAGATGCATACATACAGAAATACATAATAATATATATATATGTGTGTACGTGTGCATGTGTGTATGTAAGCATGGGTGAGTTTTATATATACATACACGTGTATAATACACACACACACACACACACACGAGTTCTGACAATTGAGTTCACAAACTTGTTGCAATGATGTTGCTAACCTTTTTTGATATCAGAGGGGTTATTCATTATGAATTTGTACCAACTGGACAAACAGTTAACCAAGTTTACTATTTGGAAGTACTGAAAAGGCTGCTTGAAAAAGTTAGACG
>NW_017732595.1:257848-266517 GCF_001890085.2 Hipposideros armiger
GTGTGTGTGTGTGTGTGTGTGTGTGTGTGTGTATGTATGTACCAGCTCTGTGCACTGGGAATGACTTAGAAACAGTGACATCTCAATAGCAATGATGATACCCGGGCCCCTGATTTTAGTTTCTATATACTATTTTCCAATAAAGGGCATCAGAGCTCATTGATGAAATGTTTGATTCTACACCTGAAACAAAGAACATATAAAATGACACTTGGGCATCTTGCAGTATCAGAGAGCAAGGAAGCAAAAGGATTGAGGCACATCAAAGACACACAATAGCCAATCTAAAATAGCTCTCAATGGCTAAAGCTGGGACAATTTGAACAACAATGCAAATAAAGTATCTTTGGATTATAGTTCAAAGTATAAAATAAATATACATGAGTCCACAAGAATACAATAATTGCATAAATAAATAAATGAGATATTAAATAATTCCTTATTGACCTCTCTCTTCAGGAGATCAAGCAACACTTAGTGACAGGTTTCCAAATAACAGCATGAAAGGGAAACAAAAGTAACTTCAGTGTGGAGCTCTCTTAACCAAGTAATCAATTTAAACATCATCAGTGATTAATCATGTTGATTGCATGCATCCCCTTAGAAACGATATGATAGAAGGGTGCTTTACCACTGTGATATTCCCTATAATTCATAACTCCAGTCCAGTCATTTAAAAAATCAGAGACAAAATTGAGGACATTGTAGAAACTATCTTATTAGTAATCCTCAAAAATGCGAACGTTATGAAAAATAAGGAGACAAGATGACTAAATGCAACGTGGTATTTTGGACTGGATCCTGGCACAGTTGGAAAACCAGCGAAAGCCAAATAAAGTCTGGAGTTTAGTTTATGATAATGTACCCTGTTTTTGTGTTTTTTGTTTTGTTTTGTTTTTTACCAGTTTTAACAAATGTCTCATGGTAATATAAAATGTTGACATTGGGGAGAGCTGGGTGAAGGGTATACAGGAATTCTGTACTATCTTTACAACATTTTAAAATTTAAAATTATTCTAAAATTGAAAAGTGTAAAAATATATCTTGTATGTAATCAAGATGGTTACTTTAGAAGGCAAGTTGAAATTGTTTTGAATGCAAATGTAACATAAAATTATGGATGTACGTACAGTTACATTTTAAGAGTAACTGATAAAATGAAATCAATAATGGCTAGACATATAAAACCTGTGTCACTTTTATGTCAAACTGTGCTTTGACCTTTACCAATACTGGTTTTTGTTTTTTCATTGTAAAAATATAAGGATTAGCTATTTTCTAAAGCCCTTCCTAGCTAATTCATTTTATAAAACATGCTTGTGATGACAAGTGTCCAGTCATTTCATAATATGCACTAAATAATTATTAAAATTAATCATGCAGGTGTAGTTTGACATGTTCATTATGTACTTTTCTCCAATTATTTAGAAAATAAAAACACTTACTTTGTTGTTTAGTAACACCTACATAATTTACACCTGTGAGGAAATGCATTTATATAACTATGAGACAGGATGTTGGTTTATTGTGTATTAGAAAATTTAAATGAGTATCTGAGTTTATATCCCTAATTTCCTGTTTCTTACAAAAAATATTGAGAACATGTTAATTATCTTCTATAGAACTGTTAAATAAGCAAGCAACTCAAAAACTACATGACAGAAGAGCTTTCAAAAGCTTGAGGATTTTTTTGTAAGTCAGGTTAATAAATTATTGATGATTTTGCTCCCCCAAGATAGTTAATTTTTTTCTCAATTGAATAAGCATAGCATGTGGGTGAGAGTGTATCAACCTGTGAGAGAAAGTGAGAAAATAACTAAAAATAGATTTAATTTTACTGAAACAAACTTATTTGAACATTTATTCCATATATCATGCGCTATCTGATCACAAATGATTCTCTGATATGGAATGCAAATTTGCATATATTTTATCAATGCAGTGCCTACATTTGGAGAAAGAGACTTTTGTGCTACTTCCGGGTGTGAAAGAAAATTTAGAGAATACAGTTTTGATACTACATATTGGAATTCCTATGAAATGCTGATAGTTTATTGGGACAATGTATTTGAAATCAAAGCTTCCCTGAAATTACCCAGAACTAACACGCTCTCTTTTCAGAATTAATAGGCTCTCCTTCACAGCCTGCAAAATAACAGTTCATTTAAGGGTCCTCTTTTCAGCTCTCCATATAAAATCACCCATTTTTAGGTGGAAAAAAATAAAAAATGCTTCTTTTTTGTGAGCTCTGAGGAAAATCAAGAATGGGTTAGTAACGTTGAAAGCACTTATGCCAAGATGACATTTACTTAAAAACAAAGAAACTAAATACTCAGCTACAAAATCTGAGATAAATTACTCTCTGAAGAGACAAATTCCATGGTTAGACCATGACCCCACACTCTCATACCTCTTGATCCCCTCGGCAGTTTCTTTGCTGTTTCATTCAACATGGATTTTCATCTCTTTTGACTCCCTAGGTGATCTCATCCAGACCCATTTAAACAAATATCTTACCACGTATAGCCCCATATTTATATCTCTAATTGGGCCGTTTCCATTAACTCCACATACATTTATCCCAACTGCCAACTTAAAAAACTTCATTTGTAATTTTAATAGGCCTATTAAACTTAACATGTCCCAAACCAAACTCCTTATCTTCCCTCCTAAACTTACTTTACCTGAAGTTTCCCCTGTCTTAGTTGATGCCGGCCATGCTTTCAAAGTGCTCAGAGCAGAAAATTGGTGTCATCCTTGACTCAGTTCTTTCTCCCATTCCTCATACCCAATGCTGCAGAGAGCTCTCTTGGCTTTCCTTCAAAATATATCCAAACTCTGATCAGTTTTCTCTGCCTCCAATATTACCTTCTTTCCTCAGTGCATTGTTATTTTGTGCCTGGGTTATTATAATAGCTTCTACTTTCATTCCTTTTTGGTTTACACTCAATACAGCAGCTGAGTATCATGTCTCTCTTTTTCTCAAATCCTTAGAATAAAATAAAATGCCCTGAAGAGGCCTATAGGTCCTAGGAGACCCAGTCCCTCTTCACCACTCTCATTTCATCTTCTGCTACTCCCCCTACTGGCTATTCCACTCCTGTCACACTGACCTGATTCTCAAACATACAATTCCTCCCCAAACTTTCTAACTCCTAAATAAATTCCTCAAACACAACCAGTACTTTTGTTTTTACCTAGATTTATTTTCCCCTTGCTAGGTCTTTCGTAAAATTAAAATAAATGTGAAAAATCTGTTTCTGAGACACAAGCAGCACTTTCCCCCACTTGCTGGCACTTGGCTGCTCTCAAGCCTAGAACTGTCTCCCAAGATATCTTCACAGCTTGCTCATGCTCTTCTTTCATGTCTTTAGTCAAACATCACTTTCTCCAAGAGACCTTCCCTGACTATCCTATATAAAACTGCAATATCCTCCACAGTCCCAGCTATGCTTTTCTGCCTTTCTCTATAGCACTTATCACAATGCAAAATAGCATATATTTTATTGATTCATGTTAATTTATTTTATCTCCAGAAGAATATAATGTTTTCCTGCAGGTAGGGATACATGGTACATGTTTATTCATTGCTTTATCACTAGTATCTAAATGGACTCTGCCACCTAATAAAAATGTAACAAATACATGATAAACAAATATGTTGACTGAATTCAAAGGCAATGTTGTTGGAGTGATTAAGGCATTGGACTATGTGAGGAGAGTATGCCATAAACTAAACTGTGGAAGTATGAACTGGAACTGTTACCCAGTTGAATACAGTGGTTAGCCTGTTTCACTTGTGGGGAGATCAATAAAATAGAGGGTTGGTTTCTGATTTTTGTTTCTAAACCCTAAACCATTTCAGAAAAACACTATTAGAAAATTTCACAGTCTAACTTTATAAAAATAAAATGAATAGCTTTAAGAAGTCTGGAAATCTTGTTTCATTCTAACTATCTAACTTAGTATTCAGGTTGGCATCACAAGTTTTTCTGAAAAATGGGTCAAAAAAGATAAATTAGTTTCATTACTAATAAGATTTCTTAGCTAAATAGTAGTTTTCCTTTAGGCTCAGTAATTAAATCTCCTTGATGTGCTACTATGTTGTTTCTTTATCTAGCCTTGTTCCTGAGCTAATTGCTCTTAAATTTATTATTGATCACTGAAAACTCCTCTCTAACCTTCCTATCTCCTAAATCAATTTCTCAAAAACAATCAATAATTCTGTTTTCATCAAGCTTCCTTCATTTCAATATTGTTAAGTATTTCTCCAATTAAAAATAGAATTTCAAATTACCTTGTAAAAAATCTATAGACAAATTAATATATCTCATGATATATTTCAGGGGACAGAAAATGAATTGGGTAGATTCCCTTCATCAGGTTAACTTTTCAAGAATATAGTGTGTAACTCATTTAGTCTTGTTTTAAACACTTTTCATTTTAACATTTTTATCCTCTGTCATGTATTTTATGTTCAATCTAGTGGGACTAGTAAGGAGTGTGTTCCAACAATAGGGTTTGATGAAAAATTTATGAGAGAAGAGCAGTTAAGAGGACACTGGACATATCTACAATGTTATCTTGCCTAGTTACCACAATATTTTGATTGGCATGCACAGCTATCCATTAATTATAGAAGCATTTATAAGCACATGTTCAAATATGCATTATCTCTTAGGTAAAAATCATACATCATAAATGATACACAGTTAATGGTTTGTAAAGTCTACATGAAAAACTGTTGCCTTTTTATTACATGCCATGTTATTAATATTATTTATATTAACACTGATGTCACATTATTTCATTATTTCTTTTCATTTATTTTTATCTTCATTTTGAATCTTTACTCTGAGTAAGAGAAAATTGCAACTTGCTTAGATACATTCTAGTATAATGTTTTCATTTATAATTGAAACAAGGAAATCGAGTAGTGACAATGTCTACCCTAGTAACAATTCCTTTTAGTAGTAGGCATATCAAGAGCACATATGTTCTTGTTTATGTCCATTAGTATGATCTATAAAAATCAGAATGTACATTATAAATGGGTAGTACTAATTCTGTTTCCCTGAAAGTTTGGGCCAAAAATGTGGGTGCACATTATCCACAGGATCACATTATATATGGCAAAATACAGTATTTCAAATTGCCACATTAGCTCTATAAAAAAAGAAATAGATTTAAACGTAAGTACTCTATATCATACTAAACAAAAATTTTCAGAGACAGAAAAGTTCAACTTATGCAAATAAATATTTTTAATTACACAATGTTTGCTGAAATGAAACAGTCTTTTCCAAAGAAAGATCTTTAATTCACTATAAACATTGCTTCCAAGTATAACCTTTACATTTACTTCATGAGATAATTATAAGTAGCATGCAAATGGCGCATTGTATACACCCAGGCATATTTAGTGTCATAAAAATGTCTTCCAAACTCTAATTTTAAAATGTTAGTCCTACTGCATTTAACAGAAAGAAATAGTCACGAGTATTAATTCTTTGAATCTTCCTCCTCAAAAAAATAATGCACACTCTATATTTTAAAGGAGCAGAACAGCTTGTACTTCAAAATCATGGAGGAAGAAATATGTGAAAGCACATAGCTTGTCAAGTGTTAGCATACTGATACCTTTTGCTTTTATGGGCATTCATAGATAGTAATATATCCCAGTGCTTTATGAGAATGGTTTATGTGTTATTCTGTCATTGCTGCCTTCCAAATGTTTAAGCACTTAGTAACAAGAATATCCCTCTGTACAAATAACTGATTAACATAATCATTTATTATCTGGTTGGCTTTATATATTATTTTATATAAAATACTGCTGAATGGGTAATGAACTAAAAAAAAAATAAAATTCAAGATTAGGAGAGAGAATTTCAAAGATGGCAGAATAGGTAAATGCTATGTCTGTTGCGTCCCATGATCACATTAAAATTACCACTAAATTATAGAACAATCAACTTTGAGAAACACTTGAAAAGAACCCAGTAACCAAGAATATAAAGAAGAGGCCACATAAAGTCTGGTAGGAGAGGCAGAGATGTGAAATGGGCTGACCCCAAACCTACAGGTAGTGGTTGAGCATCGGGAGGGGACACCTCAGTGGTGGCGGGGGTCCCCTCTGATGAGTGAGGAGTCCCAGCCTCACAATTGGCTCCCCAGCCCAGAGGTCCTATACAGGGAAGATGAGTCCCCACAACACCCGGCACAAAAATCAGTGAGGATTCCGTCCTTCCATTCTGGTGAGATGGAAGGTGCCTGGAAACCTAGACATTGCCTTAAAGTGTGTGCACACAGACTCACTTCTTGTAAACACTCACCCTAAGCTCTGGTGGAGGGGCAGAAACTTGAGAGGTGCCAGAGACATACAGGGAAAATCTGAATTGTGTGGCTCATGGTGAGGGATAGAAGGACAGCTGCTATTACCCGTGTGCGGAGCCTGCCTCATGCATAACCTACAGGACACGGCCGTCTTTCCTGTGTTGAACCTACCCCCAAAGAGTCAAATCTGAGTTGCTACTGGTTTGGTATAATCCCAGTGTGTGTACCACTTTGTTGACTTCCTTGAACTCCACCCTGTCCAGCTAGTGTTGCATTGCCTGGGGCATGCTTAGCTCCCGTGCAGCCAGCCCTGCCCAGTGAGCTGTGGGAGGCTTGTATAGCACCATATAACCCTCAGTAGCCTGGGAAAAAATTAAAACCAGTGGCACGTCCTGAGATTCTCTAGGATCCTGCCTGCCCAGCTATCACAGGATTGATGGGGGCTCTCTTGGCTCCTAGGAGGCTGGCCCCACCCCATAAGCTGCTGGAGGCTTGTGCAGTGGTGGACAGCCCACAGCTGCCCAGAAAACTTTTGGTGGTGGGCAGTCAGCCCCAGCTCGCATTGTAGCCTTTCTTGGGTGGCTTTCAAAGATCTGTGGACCTGAGATAAATGGTGGTTGGTTGCAATGTTCTCGGGGCATTTTTCAGAATGGCCACAGGTTCAGCACTGGTGCAAGGACTGAATCCATATTAACTTTATGAAAACCAGAGGCCACACCTTGTGATTCCCTGGATGTTGCCCTTCCCAACTTCTGCAGCATGGCTAGGGGCACTGTCAACACTGGGTCAACCAGTCTGGGCTGTGCAACTAAGCAGGCTCTTTCAGTGGTTGAGCCTCAACAGCAGCTCGTAGATGGCACCAGGCCTAGGAAGGACCTGGGCTTTTTGTTAAGCTGCCCTAGGACTGAAACTGGTGGCAACAGGCCTCAATTCATAGTGAGGCCACCCTCACATGCCTCTAGATCCAAAACAGGCAGCATCCAATTGCATATACCTCTGTAGCTACTATGAGATAGCCCTAGTCTGGTCACAGGCAAGGCTGAAATTAGCCTGCACAGGAGCCCCTCCCAAGAGGCACCAGAAACAACACACACAGAGGCCGGCCTCAGACCACACCAGAGCACTACCAGATTAGCCCCACATGTCACACACCCAAAGGGTGGTCTCAGCAGGTACAAGAGCCTGCCGGAGTGAATCTTCCTCTGAGGGGTCAGTCCCCACACAGCAACTCACACGCTATGGGCATAGCCAATCCTCATAGCCAGTCAGTCTGAGAATTAATCCTACCCACTGACATGCCCAAAGCATAAGGCTCAACTACAACAGGAGAATACACATAACACACATAAGCAACACTCCTGGAACACATGCACTGGTGATCAGAAAGGCTGCACCAGGATATCTACTACATAAGCTCACCCAACAAAGACTGAGAGACATAGGAGGTCTACCTAATATACAGAAGCAAACACAGAGAGGCAGCCAGAATGAAGAAACAAAGAAACATGTTCCAAATAAAAGAATAGGAGAAACCTCCAGAAAAGGAACTAAACAAAATAGAAGCAACCAACCTACCAGAGACAAAGTTTAAACACTGTTTATAAAAATACTTAAGACACTTAGTGAGATTTTTAACAAAGAGATAGTAAGCATAAAGAAGGACATAGAAACCATAAAAAAATCAGTCAGAAATAAAGAACTCGATAACTGAAATGAAGAATACACTTGAAAAAAATCAACAGAAGATCGAATCAGCGATTTAGAAGACAAAGTAGTAGAACACTCCCAATTAGAACAACAAAAACACAAGAATAAACAAAGAAAAACAAAACAAAACAAAACAAAAAGCAAAGGTAGTCTAAGGGACCTCTGGGACAACATCAAGTGTAACAACATTCGCATGATAGGAGTACCAGAAGGAGAAGAGAGAAAGCAAGGGGTTTGAGAACCTATTTGAAGAAAAAAATGACTGAAAACTTCCCTAATCTGGTGTAGGAAATAGACATAAAAGCCCAGGAAATGAAGAGAGTCACAAAGAAGATGAACCCAAAGAGGCCAACACCAAGATATATTATAATTAAAATAGCAAATGTTAAAGACAAATAGAGAATCATAAAAGCAACAAGATAAACACAATTAGTTGCTCCCATGACACCATAAGCTGATTTTTTCAACAGAAACTTTGCAGGTCAGAAGGGAGTAGCAGAAAATACTCAAAGTGATGAAAAGCAAGGGCCTACCACCAAGACTACTCTATCCACCAAGACTACTCTACCCAGCAAGGCTATTGTTTAAAATTGAAGGAGTGACAAAGAGCTTCCCAGATAAGAAAA
>NW_017732595.1:267380-272257 GCF_001890085.2 Hipposideros armiger
GAAAGATGAGATCAAGAAAGAAATCCAAAGATACTTTGATATAAACAAATGAAAAGGCAACCCTTAAATCTATAGGCAACAGCTACAGCTAAAGCAGTCCTTGGAGGGAAATTCATAGCAATGCAGGCCTACCTGAAGAAATAAGAAAAACATCAAATTAATAATCAAACTTTACACCTAAGGAAAGTGGAAAAAAATAGCAAATAAAGTCCACAGTGAGTATAAGGAAAGTAATAATAAAAATCAGAGTGGAAATAAACCAAATAGAGGCTAAAAAAAAATACAAAAGATCAATGAAACCAAGAGCTCGTTCTTTAAAAAACAAAACAAACAAAACAAATATTGAGAAACCTTTAACCAGACTAATCAAGAAAAAAAAAAGGACTCATATGAATAAAATCAGAAATGAAAGAGGAGTAAAATGACAATGGACACCACAGGATACAAAAAAAAAATAAGAAAATACTAGGAGTAATTAACTGCTGACAAATTGGATAATCTGGAATAAACAGAATAATTGCTAAAAGAATACAATCTTACAAGGCTGAATCAAGATGAAACCAAAAATTTGAAACAACCTATTACTACTAATCAAATTGAATCAGTAATCAACAAGCTCCCACCAAATAAAAGTCCTGGACCAGATGGCTTCACAGGTGAATTCTACCAAACATTCAAAAAAGAATTAACACCTACTCTTCTATTTCACAAAATTCAAGAAGTGGGGAGGCTCCCAAGCTCATTCTATGAGGCCACAGTTACATTGATTCCAAAGGCAAACAAAGACATTACAGAAAAATAAAATTATAGACCAATATTCCTAATTAATGTAGATGTAAAAATCCTCAACAAAATATTAGAAAACCAATTATACACCACAACAAAGTAGGAATTTTTCCTGGTATGCAAGTTTGGTTCAATATCTACAAATTGATCAATGTGATACATTACATAAACAAAATGAAAAATAAGTCATATGACTATATCAATAAATGCAGAAAAAGCAATTGACAAAACCAAGCAACCAGTTATGATAAAAACTCTCAGCAAAGNTGGTATGCAAGTTTGGTTCAATATCTACAAATTGATCAATGTGATACATTACATAAACAAAATGAAAAATAAGTCATATGACTATATCAATAAATGCAGAAAAAGCAATTGACAAAACCAAGCAACCAGTTATGATAAAAACTCTCAGCAAAGTGGGAATATAAAGAACATATCTCAACATAATAAAGACCATATATGACAAACCCACAGCTAACATCATACTCAACAAGGAAAAGCTAAAAGCATTCCTTTTAAAATCAGGAACAAGACAAACATATCCACTGTCACCACTTTTATTCAACATAGCATTGGAAGACCTAGACACATCAATCAGACAAGAACAAGAAATAAAAGGCATTCAAATGGGAAAGGAAGAAGTAAAACTGTCATCAATTGCAGATGACATGATACTATATATAGAGAGAATCCCAAATATTTCACCAAAAACACTATTAGAACTGATAAAATTGTGAAGTAGCAGGATACAAAATTATTATTCAGAAATCGGTTTCATTTTTATGCACTGATAATAAACTACCAGGAAAAAAAATTAAGAAAACAATCCATTTACAATTCCATCAAAAAATAAAATACCTAGGAATAAATTTAACCAAGGAAGTAAAAGTACTGTACTCTGAAAATTATAAGACACTAAAGAGAGAAATTAAAGAAGATAAAAATAAATGGAAGCATATACCATGCTCATGGATGGCAAGAATTAATATAGCTAAAATGTCCATACTACCCAAAACAATCTATAGTTCAATGCAATCCCTATCAAAGTACCAATGGCATTTTTCACAGAACTAGAACAAATAATTCTAAATGTATATGAAACCATAAAAGACCCCAAACAGCCACATCAATTTTTAGAAAGCAGAGCAATGCTGGAGCTATCATGTTATCTGATATCAAACTATACTACAAGGCCATAGTAATCAAAACAGCATGGTATTAGCATAAAAACAGAATGTAGATCAATGGAACAAAATAGAGAGACCAGAAATCAACCCACACCTATACGATCATTTAATATATGACAGAGAAAGAAAGAATATATACTGGGGTAAAGACAGTCTATTGTTCTTTAGATTCCACATATAAGTGAGATCATATGGCATTTGTCTTTCTCAGTCTAACTTATTTCACTTAGCTGGGAAAACAAAACAGACACATGCAAAAAAATGAAACTGGACCACGTTCTTACTACATATACAAGAATAAACTCAAAATGGATTCAAGATTTAAATGTAAGACCTGAAACCATAAAACTCCTAGAAGAAAACATAGACAGTTAACTCTCAGGCATTACCCTTAGTGATATTTTTACTGATACATCTCCTTGGGCAAGGGAAACAAAAGAACAATAAACAAATGGGACTACATCAAACTAAAAGTTTCTGCACAGAAAAGGAAACCATCAACAACAACAAAAGACATTTTACTGAATGGGAGAAGATATTTGCCAATAACACATCTGATAAGGGGTTAATATCCAAAATTTTTAAAGAACTCATACAACTCAACACCAAAAAACAAATAATGCAGTTAAAAAAAATGGCATAGGATCTGAATGACATTTCTCCAAAGGGGACATAGAGATGGCCAAGAGATATGAAAAGAGTCTTACCATCACTAATCATCAGAGAAATGCAAATAAAAATAATAAGATACCACCTCACTTGTGTCAGAATGACCATCATTAATAAATGAATAAACAACAAGTATTGACAAGGATGTTGAGAAAATGGAACCCTTGGGCACTGTTGGTGGGATTGCAAATTGGTGTAGCCACTCAAGAAAACAGTATGGAAGTTCTTCAAAAATAGACCTTGTGACCCAGCAATTCCACTCCTGGGTATTTATTCAAAGTAATCCAAAACACTAAGTCAAAAAGATATATGCATTCCCAAGTTCACTGCAGCACTGCTTACCATAGCCTAGACATGGAAGCAACCTAAATGCCCATCAATGGAGAAACATATTTTTTTTAAATGTGGTATATACATACAATAGAATATTATTCAGCCATAAAAATGAATGAAATCTTACTATTTGCAACAACAAGGGTGGACCTACAGGGTACTATGCTAAGCGAAATAAGTCAGACAGAGAAAGACAAATACCTTATGATCTCATTTATATATGGAGTATAAAGAACAGAATTAATAAGCAAACAAAAGAGAACCAGACCCTTAGATGAAGAGAACCAGAGGCTTGGATGATTACTACATGGGAGTGGGTAGGGTGGTTGGGTGAGAAAGATAAAGGAATTAAGAACTACAAATTGGTAGTTACAAAAGTCACAGGAATGTAAAGTACAGAATGGAGAATATAGTCAATAATATTATAAAAACTTAGTGTTAGATGGGTACTAGGCTTATCAGGGGATCACTTCATAAACTATATAAATGTATAACCATTATGCCATACAACTGAAACAAATATAAAATAATATTAAATGTCAACCATAATTTAAAAAATAGTCAGGGATATATGTGTTTAGTACAGCGTAGGGAATATTGTCAATAATAGTCTAGTAACTATGGACAGTGTCAGATGGTTAATAGACTTATTGGAGTTACTACTTCATGAGGTGTATGTATGTCTAATCACTAAGTTTTTTGTACACCTGAAACTAATAAAAAATAATAAATAAAAAATTAAAATTCAAAACATATAAACTATGTCATTTAAAAACCTTCTCCTTCCTCCATTTTTTATCTGCCTGGTTCTCTCTGCAACTCCAATTTTCTAGGTCATCCACTGTCATCAATTTCCTTCCAAGTTTTTTTCAGACGAATGCAAGAATGTGAACATACTCTTCCCTTAGTAGTATATTATATAAACTCTCCTAGTCCTTTGTTTCATAATAATAACCAATAATGCTTCCTGGAGTCCATTCCCATTTTATAACTGCATAGAATTCCATATCATAAATGTACACAATTATTTAGCTAGTTCCCTGATGATAGACTATTACAGTTTTATTCCCCTCTCCTTGATTCAGGGACAGCCTTTGTACTTCTATGGAGTATGGTATACCGTGGAAGTGACTGACTTCTGAGGTAAGATTAGAAGAAATATAGTTTCCTCCTCTTTCTTCTCCCTCTCCATCTCTCACTCCCTCTCTCCATCTGGCTCATGTTCTTCATTTGTCTTTGAACCGCAAGATTATATTTAGGGGCTGGCTGACTGGTGCATTGTTTGGGAGTTGGCTTGGGACGCCAGCTCTGAGCAGCAAGGTCCCTGTTCGGATCCCACATGTGGGCCAGTGACACTGCCCTCTACAGCTAAGATGGTGAACAACAGCTCGACCTGGAGCTGGGCTGCCGTGAGTCACCGGGGTCGGCCTAGGCTGCAGCCCCTGCTGCCGTGGGCTGCCATGAGCTACTGTGAGTAGCCAGCGGCCAGCGTGAGTGGCCAGCAGCTGGTGTGAGCTGCCAAGAGCCGCTGTGAGCGGCCGTCCAGTGGCCAGCAACTGATGCTGACTCACCCGGGAAGACCACAATGACAATACCAATATAGGCCAGTGAAGCGACGTCCTCCACAACTAGACTGAAGAACAAAAGGACAGCAGCTTGTCTGTTCCCCTTCCCCAATTTCCCAGCGTAGTTCCCCTCCCCCAAATCCCCAAGAGAATCTTAAAAAAAAAAAAGAAAAAAAGAGTATATTTAGAAAGAAAATTTACTGGAACACATTGAGGAATGAAAGGTTTAATAAATCCAATATCTAGAGTAGAAGAATTTATTCTTAAGCAATCTGCTTTGAAATTTTCAGGGTAATGCTATTGTCCTATTTTCTTTATTGAGTTTTATTCTTTT
>NW_017732595.1:273097-274357 GCF_001890085.2 Hipposideros armiger
CGTTACAGGTTATTTAGCATAAACATATGTGTTCATATTAAGAGCCATCTTTCCTGAAAACAAAATGACTCACCGGTGAAAAAATTTTTTTCTATATATCTGACGCTAATTTCTCCAGTGCATTTTTTATATGTTTAGGGGTAAGTCTACACAAATGTCTCTCAGAAAATAAAATTATGTATAAAGAATACATATAGTACTTTATATGATAATTTTTTTCTTAAGAGCATATTATATAATTATAGAGCAAAAGGGTCAAAATTGGCCTTGTGTGTTTTTCTTCATCAGCAGAAAGCTCAAACCACATACAAGTAAACTTATTTAAAAATCATTTAACTTACATGGATATAACTTTCTTAAAGAGATAAAATAATTTATACTACTTCATATTTTTCTATTTTGTTTTCTCTGTTGTTTAAAATTAGGTAAAAATAAAACTAAGATTGTGGAATAGGTTAACCAATATTTACCTAACTTAATGGTCTCCATAAACTACACAATTAATGCTATCTAGCTAGCTATATCATAGCTTCATTCTAATTATAAGAAATGGAATAGAAAACTGGGCAAGTGTGAATGGGTCAATATCCAGTGCATGTGCTACTGGATATTAGTACACATTCATGTTCTTGTTAACTTGATTGATGTCATGATCTTCAATCTTGAAAATGTAAATATAAATACAAGAATACCAAACAACACAATTGTAGTAATAAATACTACATGTTACCTTAACCAGCTCAGCAATTTCTATTCAATATTTTTCTGAATTTGCAGTATTGTTATTTTGAATTTTTATTGTGTAACTTTTTTCTGTCCCTGAAGTTTGCATTTCTATAGCTGAGTTATATGAAAATCTCTAAAAAAATATCCCTGAAGATTAATGTCCCTTTAGAAATAATAGGTACATTTCTATCAGATTTTATATCTGTAATATTTGCCTTCAACATTCTAAAATATTGGTTACATTGTAGGCAAATAAAAAAGGTAAAAAATGCTAATTTAATTTAAAACAAAGTCACTAATGTATTAATTAGTTTATTTTTAAATTTTCTTTTTATTGTGCTTATTATAAATAGTTATTTAAAAGACTTATCAAGCACTGACTAGTAGAGATGAGGACTAAGTGTAATCAGGATACATATTTTATAATATTGTTTCATCAAATATATTTTAAATACTTCTTTAAATAAGGCACAGAAGTTCTAAGAAGAATATAAAATGTTATCTGCAAATTTTATCCAGTGCAAGTAAAAAAAA
>NW_017732595.1:277772-278392 GCF_001890085.2 Hipposideros armiger
GGGAAACAGATTTATTTTTCTCCATACTTGAAATGTTGCAAAATAATATATTCAAGGCACTTATTACTTGTATTTGACTATAAGTATTACAACAATATTTCCCAATTATTCTTTGTGGTTCACCTGACCTGTGAAGTGAGCTGCTTCCACCGGTGGGTCATTTTTGCTGTTACCAGCCACACTGCCATGATGAACATCTTTGACACTTTCTTGACTTTGAAGCCCACATTGTCCCCAGAAGGAGCTTCACTCCAAGTTTCATGGTGCATTTTAACAGACTTTATACTTCAACTGTAATGCTGACCAGAGCAAAGATGACCACCATGCTGGGTTTGAAAACACCAGTCTCCACTTGGCCCAAAGAGACAGTACCAATATCATCAATTTTGTAGACATCCTGAAGGGGCAGATGAAAAGGCCTGTCAGTTGGATGAGTTGGTGGCAGGATGCAATCCAGAGCTTCAAGCAGCATGGTTCCACTGGCATTGCCATCTTTACGGGTGATTTTCCATCCCTTGAACCAAGGCATGTTAGCATTTGGTTTCAGCATGTTGTCACCATTCCAAACACAAATTGGCACAAATGCTACTGTGTCAGGGTTGCCGCCAATTTTCTTAATG
>NW_017732595.1:281192-284938 GCF_001890085.2 Hipposideros armiger
TCCAATCTGGCAACTATCAAAATGTTCTCTGTATCTATGAGTTTGTTTTTATTTTGTTTGTTTGTTTAAGTTTTCCTTTAGATTCCACATGAAAGCAAAATCATATGGCATCTGTCTTTCTGCCCAACATACTCCACTCAGCACAACACCCTCCAAGTCCTTCCATACCACTGCAGATAGGAAGAACCCATTCCCTTCCATGGCCGAGCAATATTCCATTGTATATATGTACCATGTATTCTTTATCCATTCACCCAGTGATGGACACCCAGGCTGCCTCCACATCTTGGCCATTATAAACAATGCTAAACTGAATACATGGATGCACGATCCCCTTGAAGTAGCATTTTGAGTTTCTTTGAATAAATATCCAGAACGGGATTACTTAGTCCTTTTTTGATTCTTGTTATAGTCTTTGTTTAAAGTGTATTTTGTCTAGTATAAGTATTGCTACCCCAGTTTTTTGTTTTTTGTTTTTCCATTTCCATTTTAATAAAATATCTTTTCCATGCCTTTACTTTCAGTCTCTGTGTGTCTTTCATTCTGAAGTGAGTCTCCTGCAGGTAGAATAGGTAAGAGTCTTGTGTTCTTATCCATTCAACCACCCTATCTTTCATTGGGGCATTTAATCCATTTACTTTTAAAGTAATTGTTGATAGACATGTAGTTATTGTCATTTTATTATTAACCTGGATAGATAGGTAGATAGATAGATTAGATAGATATATATGAGGTCTGACAATTAAGTTCACAAACTTGCTGCAATGATGTTGATGAACTTTTTTTATATCAGAGAGATTCATTATGAATTTGTACCAACTGGACAAACAGTTAACCAACTTACTATTTGGAAGTGCTGAAAAGGTCGTGTGAAAAAGTTAGACGATCTGAACTTTTCATAAAAAATTCATGGCTCTTGCATCACGACAATGTACCTGCTCACATGGCACTGTCTGTGAGGGAGTTTTTAGCCAGTAAACAAATAACTGTATTGGAGCACCCTCGCTACTCACCTGATCTGGTCCCCAATGGCTTCTTTCTTTACCTGAAGATAAAGGAAATACCAAAAGGAAGACATTTTGATGACATTCAGGACATCAAGGGTAATACATCGACAGCTCTGAAAAAGAGTTCCATAAAAAGAGTTACAAAATTGCTTTGAAGGGTGGACTAGGTGCTAGCATTGGTGCATAGCTTCCCAAGAGGAGTACTTCAAAGGTGACTGTAGTGATATTCAGCAATGAGGTATGTAGCACTTTTTCTAGGATGAGTTTGCAAACTTAATTGTCTGATCTTATAGATAGATAATAGGTAGACAGATAGATAGATAGATAGATAGATAGATAGATAGATAGATAGATAGATAGATAGATAGATAGATAGATAGATAGATAATTTTGTCTTCAAGAAGCCCTGCTAAGATCCCTTGTAGTACTGGTTTGGTGGTGATGAACTCCTTAAGGTTTTTCTTGTCTGAGACACTCTTTGTCTCTTGTTCAAAATATAGTTTTGCTGAGTAATCTTGGTTATACATCCTAGTCTTTGCTTTTCATCACTTTAAATATTTCCTGCCAATCCCTTCTGGCCTGCGAAATTTCTGTTGAGAAACCAGCTGACAATCTTAAGAAAGGTCCTTTGTAGGTAACTAACAGCTTTTCTCTAGCTTCTTTTAAGATTCTGTCTTTGGCATTTTAATTATGATGTGTCTTGGTGTGGGCCTCTTTGGATTAATCTTGTTTGGGACTCTCCATGCTTCCTGGGCTTGTATGTTTCCTTTGCCAAGTTAGAGAAGTTTTCTGTCATTATTTCTTTGAACAGGTTTTCAGTTCCTTGCTGTCTCTCTTTTCCTTCTGGTACCTCAAAGATGTGAATGTTGGTACTCTTGATGTAGTCCCAGAAGCCCCTTAAACTATCCTCACGTTTTTGAATTTTTTTCTTTTTGCTGTTCTGATTGGGTGTTTTTTGCTACTGTATCTTCCAAAACACTGACTTGATTCTCTGTTTCATCTAATCTACTGTTGCTTCCCTCTAATGTATTATTCATTTCAGTATTTTATCCTTACTTTTGATTGGTTCTTTGTATGTTTTCTATCTTCTTTTTTATGTTTCCTATCTTTTTGTTGAAGTTCTCCCTGAGATCACTGAGCATCCTTATAACCAGTGTTTTGAACTTTGCATCAGATAGATTGCTTGTCTCCATTTGTTTAGTTCTTTTTCTGGAACTTTGTTCTGTTCTTTTATTTGGGACATGTTTTTTTGTCTCCCCATTTTGGCTGCCTCCCTGTTTTGTTTCTATGTGTTAGGTAGGGCTGCAATGCCTTCTGGTGTTAGTAGAGTGGTCTTTTGTAATAGATGTCCTGTTGGGCCCATTGTAACAGTCTCCCGTCACCTCACCTAGGTAATCCCGGTGTATCCCTTGTGTGGACTGTATATGTCATCCTGTTGTAGCTGAGCCTTGCTTGCTGTTTGCATGTCATTGGGAGCAATTGACCCTTGGGCTGATTGGTTGTGAAGACTGGCTGTGACTACAGTGGAGAAACTGTTATGCAGGGGCTAACATTCTGGAGCAAGATTTGCTTTAGCATGGTTCTGGTGCCTACCCAGTCTTCCCTTTGGGTGTGTCATCCTTGGAGGTGGCTGGGTGATTCTTTCACTTGGTCTGAATCTGGCCACAAGGTATGTTAGCCTGGGAAGCTTCTGGGAGGTTCCCTGCCACAGGCCAATTTGAGTACAACCTATGTCCCTCCCAGGGCCAACTGGCATCAGTCACAAAGCAATCTGCAGGTGGTCACCACCCATGCTGGGCTTGGTGGTGCCTCGAGAGGCCAAGCCATGAGCTGATGATGGCTGTGCCTACTGCCAGGCTACTCAGCAAGTGGTATAGAACATGCTGAAGCCAGATGCTGTTTGGATTTTGTGAACATTTGAGAGATTTTAGGAAAATGTGCAGCATGAGCCAGCTGTTTGTATGGAAAGCCACTGGAAGCTGCTTGCTTGTGCCTGAAAGTTGGGTTGGGCAGGGTCCCAGGGAATCACCAAGGCAGGGTGAAGGAATGGTTTTAGCCAGGTTGATGAAGATTCAGTTATGGCAGCCATCTGTGTTTGCACATAGGTTGGGGAAAGGCTTAACAAAAAAACAATGGCTTCTGCCAGCTTCTCCATCTGGGACAAAGATGCCCCTCCAGCCGTCACCCTGAAGCTAGACAACTCAGTTCCTTTCTGTATGTGCTGGGTGCCTTTTAAGCTGCTGTCCCATTTCTGTAGCTCAGAATGAGTGAATCTGTCAGTGATTAAGTCATGTGCGGGCCCTTTAAGAGAAGTGACTGGGACTCCAGCTGCCCTCATATCATTCATCTACAATCACCACTCATTTTCATAGCCAGAAATGCATGACACTGGAACATGGCTTTCCCTGGCACTGGAACTCTGAGCTGGGGAGCATGGTGTGGGGCTGGCACCTCTCTGCCTTTGGGGTAACCTCTGCAGATGGGATATACCTCCGGTTTTTTAATGGTCACATGTGGGTGTGGGACCTACCTGTTCCATGTCTCTGTCCCGCCTACCAGTCTTGAAATGGCTCTTCTGTATGTCTTTAGTTGTAGGACTTCGGTTCAGCTACTCTTCAGTCAGTTCTCAAGGATGGTTGTTCCGTAGTTTAGTTGTAATTTTGATGTGCTCATGAGAGGAGGCAAGCACAGTGTTTATCTAATCCACCATCTTGACCAGAACTCTCAATCTTCTTACTA
>NW_017732595.1:288018-288982 GCF_001890085.2 Hipposideros armiger
TATAGACAGGTCTGAGCATAGAGAGGACTATGTGCAATTCCTTGAACTATTTTAATATCGTCCATTTCTCAGCCACTCAAGAGAGAAAATACAAATGTGCATGACTGTGAAATAGAATTCACTCTATTTTGAAAAGTAAATCATGCACACATTTAAGTTTAAAATTGATAACTAGTTACTTGCAAACACACAAAGCTAAATGTATTGTAATACACCACACACCATGAAACTGTGACTCAAAGACTAACTCTCCAAGATGTTATGAGGCATTCCCTCCTCATGTGACTCTTACAAATAAACACTGAGCATTTGAAGATGTTTGAAGACCTAGAACCGTCTCAGAGGAGTAAGACCTAGAAGAGTCATCATTAATAACAGTTAATATCTAAAACCATGAGTTGCTGTCAATGACTGCAGGCATTGCATTGCCAAGTGGAACTTTTGAAAATACTGCTAAGAATTGTTAATAAATCTTATATGCACCTCTCTAATGGGGCTCGCACCAAGGTCTTGCCATTGGGGATAGAAAGAGTAGGTATGACAAGAGAATTTCAGTCTATGTAGCAATTCTGATCCATTGATAATATCCCTAGAAATGCTCTGTTGAGATATATTTAGAAGTGTTATATTGGCTTACTGAAAATAGTGCTATGACTGAACAATGATCTTTACATAAGCATGGACCAGGGGAAAGATATGAAATTTTTGCCAATCCTGGACAAGTCTTCTTTTCTAGCTAAACATTACATTTTTTAATGAATGTGTTTTGTATTTTATATTTTTAATGAGTGAGTTTTTGCTGGACAATCTAGTGATGTACAGTGAAGAGAATCTATCAGGGAGATCAAAAATTAAAACAATTTTGAGCTGTAACCTGGCATGCAGGTTTATGGTTATATAAAGCTCTCTGGGAGGACAGGGTGCAACTTTAGGAATTTAACACAGTGGGGTAAATGCATTGACA
>NW_017732595.1:289409-293467 GCF_001890085.2 Hipposideros armiger
CTTATTTTATCTCCATAACAGACCTAAAGAGTATATAAATATAAAATGAAGTATTTTTAAACTAGAAATATTTATAGTTCTGTGATCCTGACTTGATTATATCCAAATGAAACAAGCTTTCCCTTTCAGAGACAAATCAAGCAATCAAATTAAAATTCAGAAAGGAAAAAACAAGATTATAATTACATGCTACCACAATAATCATTCAATTAAATACAAAAGCATTTGAACTTTGTCATTCCTAGGTAAACATGAACTTCTATCTTGTTATTTACTGCCTATAATATAGGTCCACTTGTTATAAACTTAACCTAATTTTTATATAGAAATAATATTGAATCTCTGTTATATTTCAAATTCACTTATCAACTTTTAAATTCCAATACATTATTTGCATAGAATTGATAAGATTCCAGACACTGCTGAGATAAGCAGAGGGCTATACACATGAGTTTACAAATATTAGGTTGCCAGAATGTTAGAAAAGGACATATAAGTTTCAAGAAAGAAAAACTCATGGTGTCTAGTTAACCATTTTTTTAAAAATGTGACAAGAAAATAGTCCCATTACATGGTGCATGAGAAACCCCAAACAGATTAAAAAAACACATCCTAAAGGTAAATTTCTAATGATCAACAAATTAGAGATTGATAATGAATTCATCTTTTTTTCTAAAGGATTCTTTCAAGGTGACTGTTCTAAAGTTTCACAGTTTCTGAAATGAAAAGTTCTTTGGTATATTTATCTGTCTATATACGAATTATTGGCACATAATGATAGGGTTGCAAATAACCACAATTTTAAATTAATGTAAGATTTGGGTGCATTGGTAAAATAAGAAGCAAAAAAGCTTAAACAAAATGATATTTACATATGTACAATACAAGTAATATAATGATTAATTAAGAGATAAAGATTATATTAAAGACAGTTGAATCAACCCTTTAGTACATGTTATTTGTTAGAGAAAAAAAACCAACAACATTTTAATCTGAAGCTAGTGTGAAAGGAAAAGAAATAGGAGTCAATTTTATTCTCAGAATGCAGTTAACACCATTTACTAATTTCCTTCCAATCTTCAGACCTGACGAAAAAGCTTAGAGACAACAGTGGGTGTGAGGCTGTGTACACCAGCCTAGTTCATATTCATTGTACACTACAGACTGAGTGACCTGCATCTACAGCTTTTTAAAGGACCAGTACAAGTAGTTGATACAGAAACATACATCATGTCTACAAAAAAATTGAAAGCAGCATGCTTATCTACAAAACAGAACCACTTGTTAATTTTTATTCACTTCAACTCAACTTATATGTAAATTATGATTAACATTTTAATGGATTTATGATCAAGTGAGATAAACAAAATTAAGAGTTTCTAGGCTCTATAAAAGGCTTAAAATTGCTTTGACTACATGGGCCAATGAGATAGAATCCTCTGTGTGACTGTGGAAAGTCTTTGGACATTTTTGTCTGCAGCAGTTGGCAAATAACCAGTTAGCAAGGAGACCCATAACAGAGCTTACTGGTAGAAATTATTTTTGGAGCTGCAGAATCTTGAGATCGTTTGCTGGAAATCTGAACTCTCTTAATTGGATTTTGCTGTGAAGTGGGGCCAACCTACCTAGATTGCCCTACACGCTTGGAAACCTGCCTTGACAGATGGTTCTTGGTAATTTCTATAATCACAGCACCCCAACTTATACCACTTACTTCAATGTCATTTGTATTTATTAAGGTTATACCAGACAGAGGGGTATAGGGACTACTACTTTATAAAGAAATTATTTTTCTACACAAAACACATAAGTAAAAATTTAAAACTTGGAAAAATCTATGAAGCTTGTATTGATAATTGAGTAAATAATACCTTGAAATATTGAAAACTACAAGGCAACATACTATTTTTAAGATAATGTAAAGTTTATGCTTCAATATAAAGCAGGTATGTATACAGAACCCCTCATTGTCTCAAAGGGAACTTTAAAAATAATAATTTAGCCAACAAAAGTGTAATATTTTAAAAAAGTGATTAAATAATAAATCTATTTATAATATGCAATATAACAATTGCGATACAAACACATATATATAATAAAATTACACATGCTCATGTATATACATAGAAGTATCTGTATATGTGTGTATGTGAGAATCTTGCTTATTCTGTAAATTCAGGTAATAATTTTATTTGTACTTTTGTCTTCTATATTAGNAAATAAATAAATAAATAAAGTGTGCTGTAAAATCATTCTCCATCATGACAATGCTCTTTGCCACACATCACTTCTATTATGGCAATTTCTGTCAAATAAAAACATCATGGTGTGTCCTCATCCACCTTATTCCCTGGATCTGGCACTGTGTGACTTCTGGCTCTTCCCCAAAGTCAAAATGACCATGAAAGGTAAGGTTTTGAATTGATTCAGGACATCAAGCCAGCCACAAAGCAAAACTAAAGACACCCATGAAAGAGGACTTCCAGAACTGCTTCAGAAAGTGGCAAGAATGATGAGATAAGCGTGTTTGAAGTAAGGGGGAGTATTTTGAGAGGGATTAATGACAATGTATTTTTAATTAATATTTTTTTAATTTAAACATTCACTGTATTGTTTGATCACAACTCGTATTTTATGCTCATGGATTAAAAGAATCAACATTGGTAAAATGGTCATATTACCCAAAGCAATATACAGATTTAATGCAATCCCATCAAAATCTGAATGACATTTTTCAAATGAGACAAAAAAAATTATCAAATTTCTGTGGAACCCTAAAAGACCCCAGATAGCCAAAGCAATCCTGAGAAAAACAAATATCAAAGAACTTGAAACAATAAAATACACAGAATAGAACATAGGTATTAAACTTATGGACCTTGGTCTCAGAAAGGGTTTTATGAATTTGACCCCAAAGTCAAGGGACGTAAAGGCAAAAATAAATAAACAGGACTGCATTTAATTAAAAAGCTTTTACATAATAAAAGAAACCATCTACAAAACAAAAAGGCAACCAACTGAATGGGAGAAAATATTTGCAAACAACAATGTAAGTTATATTTCTTGGACCAGTGCTAAGGTCAGAATGTGCATAAAAATACTTTACTTGGTAGTATTTTGCTGAATAAATGTATACACTCTTTGCTTTAGAGAAAATGTAAACTGAGAAAAAATTTAAACATGAATATTTCCTCCATACTAGAACATACATAGAACATATCTTTTATTTTGTGCCTATGAATGTTTTGTTGTTCAAATATCAAGATCTGTGAAGTGTATTTAAACAAAAGGAACAAATATTTACTGGTAATGATATTTATAAATTAAATTTATCCAAATTAATTAATCACCAATAACTGGTAATAAGGATATTTACTAAAAATTGATTTGCACACATGTGTCTGTATGATATGAAAGGAATGTGTGCCTGAACAATAACGTGTGTTTATTTTGCTAGATGCCCTGTAGTTGTTTTGTTTTTCTACCACTCAGAGCGATTGATGATGCTTCACCACATCTCTCAGGAAGGGTGGCTTAGTTACCAGTGAAGGACCTAAGGAAGACAGTAAACTGTCTTCCCTTCAAACATGAGACTAGGCCTGCCTGCTAACATAAGGAATGTATCCTAAGAAACAAAAAGTGCTTTGAAAATATTCACATATTAGGCAGTTGCCAAAATCACTGTACGGATTAATATTTAATTCTTATAAAATAATAAATAAGACACTTTCAGATGCCAATACCTACAAATAAAACAAATAATTGTTATGGTACTTTTTTATATTCTACATGGACCAACATTACACAATATTTGGATTTTACCACACTGATTTTGGCCTTATACTTGTAGTTTCATTGTTTTTTCATGTTTCTGAACATAAGTAGATGCTTCATATTTATGATAAAAGAGCTCATAAGGTTTTCCCCAGAACCAGATAAACAGCTTTAAAGAAGAAAGTGTTCTGTGCCTCTCTGAGTTCTTCTGTGAACAATGTGATTGGCAGTGATGATGTCAGTCATAATCCCATAACCTCATTTAAACAACTTTAAACAGCGAG
>NW_017732595.1:299059-301168 GCF_001890085.2 Hipposideros armiger
TTGTTCTTTCTTTTACCACTATGTAATTGGATAAATTGAGTGTGAAACAAGGCCATACCTGAAGTGTCATATTGGAATATGATTACTACCTAATCAGGTATGACAAACCACTATTAAGTAACAAAGATAGACTCTATATAAGGAGCTAATACCCAGAAAACCCTCCCAGGAAATTGGCCTGGTACCTGCCTTATGGAGTGCCATCTATATAAAGGGAAGGAAAATCACTTTCTGAGAGACAAGAAACCTGAGTAAATTTTGAGGACCTCAAAAAGTGAGTGAATTCACCCATATTTATAGGCTCTCCTGGTGAAATTTCATGGAGTGAGTTTCTTGGCCTCAGTTTCCTAGCTTTGGGATAATAAATAATACAGGCTTTAAAGGTCCAACCAATATGGCTTAGGAAGCTTCCAGAGAGAAAATAACTTTGTGGACTCAGTGTTCAAAACAGTGTGACTCTATATTTGCAAAGAAAACTTAAGGAGGTCTATATGGTTAATTAACAACAGTTTTGTTTCCAATATAAAAATAATCAGACTAACCAGGTACTCATCAATACAAATTCAATTGTAATTAATATCCTTGGAGGGAGAGCAAGCGAGCATTATTTCATCCAGGAAAAGAATATGATTCCACAACAAAGAAACATTTAGAGACAAAAAGGAACAACTTAAAATTATTAGTGATGGAAGTTAATTTTTTAAAATATCCTTCAATTTTAATAACAATTGTAATATAAATGAAATGCAAGTGTACTAAATTTTGTATATTCATTCCAGAAAATGAATAAAAATAAGATCCACAAATCCACATCTTTAAGATACTACAGCTACCAGAAATAAAGGGATTTCCAGAGGAAAAAAAAAGTTAAATATATTTTATAATATGTCAGCTAAAAAAAACTAGAAATTAGAATGTCATCAGACCTCTTAAAAAATGCTGACAATTAGAAGATAATAGAGGACTATCCTGAAGAAAAATGATATCCAACAAAAAAATCCAGATCCAGTCAAAATATAAATCAAATGTGTGGGTTGAATTAATTTTTTTTTCTCATATAGATTTTCACAAAATTTTATTTTCCATGATTTATTTTCAGAGGCTATTGCAGGAAGTGTTGCACCCCAATTAAGAAGGTATTTAAAGAATAATATTAAATTAAAAATAGGAAGCTATGGAATGCAATACAGAGATCAACCACTAAAAAAAAGACAAACAGAAATTCCAGCATGATAGTATGTTTTGTAAGGGGGATTGAGGGTGGGAGGATACGAGTGGAAAATAAAAAGGTGACAATTTCATCTATTCTAATAGCACACCAAGTAATATTTGAAACAAGAAAACCAAGAACTTACACANTAAATATCAATGTTTTAAAATAAGACAAGCTTATTTTTCTCCTATTTTTAATTCTACGCTATGGAGTGGCTTAGGGCTCTATTCCACACTCATATTATTCTGTGACCCAGACTGGCAGAGTAGCCCACTCTGTTATATTAATATATGAAGTGACAGAGGAAAAGAAATTAAAGCAATGCTAAATGGTAGTCTGAATCTTCAAGCTTCTGCCTGTAAGTAATGATAGCAAATCACACGGCTGCATATAATTTCACAGGGGCCCAGGATCGTAATCCTACCAGGTAAATAAAAAATGAACTGAAAGTATGCAGTATACACAACTACCACAGTCTGCCTTCCTGATAATCAAGTGTTTGGTTCATTTTCCGTTCTACATGTAAAATACACTTGCCACTTCCTCAAAAAAGCCAGTCCAAAACTGGATTCAGAGAACAAAGACAAGTCACTTTCCCACACACTTCCTCTACGGAGAGCCAGATGTATGCACTCTTGTAATGGGATCTACTTCTTACATGTTTCTCTTGGTACCGAACTGAAATTTCATTCGTTTTCAGCTTGAAATTTGTCAGCCACTGTTTTGTGTTGTTTCAAAATTTTTTATTTTTAATCCTGGTTGATGGATTTTTTTTTTTGGCACTAGACACTTAAAAATTTAACTGGCCTCACATATTTCATCACAGTCAGTTCCATGTACAAATGATCATGGCCCAGTTCTTTTCTACAATAGATACATTTCTTAGTTTAGCTCCT
>NW_017732595.1:301598-305385 GCF_001890085.2 Hipposideros armiger
TAAATGCTATAGATATGTTATTCTATCTAATAATTTTAAATGAATAATCCTATATTTTCTTCTGATACTTTACAGTTTAGTTTTTATAGTTATTTATGTGAAACATTGTTTTTTGGTAATAATCTGAGTAGGCAATAAAATTATCTTTACTTTTTCCAATGGTATTTCCAATTTTCCTATCATATTAAAAATTTCTTCACTTTCCCACAGAATAAAAATACCATTTGTTTCATACAGTATAATCAAACATGGACTTGGTTTTGACCACATAGATTTTGTTCTGATCTTGTAATATTTATTTTCATGCATTAGTTTATCATATCATGGTTTTATAACATAACATTTTACCATGTACTTGGAAGTCATCTTTTAAAAATTTCCTGTCAGTTTCTACAAAATCATATTATCTTTGAATAATGATAATTTTATCTATTTCTATAATAATTATTCTTTTTAACTTTTTTTTGGTCATAGTGTGATGGCAAAAACTTCTAATCTGTGTTGGCAAAAACAATGATTGTGATAAGACTTTCCCTCATTCCTGATTTTAAAGAGAAAGTGTACTGCATATTTTGTATTGTTTAATGTTCCAGGAGGAAAAAAAATATTACTTTAGATACTAGGAGTTTAAATGGAGGGCTCTGGTAAAGGAAATTGGTTATGAAAGTGCTGTATGTATTGGAGGAGCCGAAGGGGGAAAAAAACCCCAAAAACTTGATGTTGCTCAAATGTCTCCAATGCTTAGGGTGTGAGGAACTGAGGGAGAAAGTTGTTACATCAAGTTGAATAAAACATTCATGAGACTGCTGCAGTTTATGATTTTGAAACTGCCATTTCACATCTGTGCAGAAATCCAAGAGAGAGTCTGTATATAGTCTTACAATCCTGTCCATTGTATGACCAACGCTGTCCAATACAGTCTTATACTGTCACTATATGTAGACAGGAGAGGGCATGATGGGAAATTTGGAATTAGAGTCTATAGGCAAATTAACAGTAAACTCTACATATTTGGCTACTAAGCAAATGAGCCCAAATGACCGGTATAAGTGAAAAAGAGAGGCAGGAGTATAGAAAAATGTGGTGACTGAGGCAGAGTTATTCATGCTACTACTCACATTTAACCTTCTATAAAATAACACCGGTAGTAATTTGATTTTGTCTAGTATGACAACTATTCAGCATGCAAATAAAGGTATGCCCACACTTTTGCCAAAATAAGATAATTAAGGATACATCAGTCATTTTGTCCATTTCTGGGTGATGTTAATTCTTTACTTCTTCAGATAAGTGGATATTCTGTGGCCTAAAAATACATTGTAAAATTAATCATGATCAACACTCCTGTTGATATAAAAGTTGATATAAAGTTGATATAAAATGTTGATATAAAGTAGAAGGAAACATGGTTAATAATTACAAATAAATACCCAAAAGCAAGAGACCCAAAATTTATAGCTGCCAACAGTCTTCATTTCTGCAACAGAAATGAGGACTTGATATTTATGTTACAAGTCTACCAACTCTTTTCCTGCCCCCTTTGCCCACAGACAGTATCTAAAGCTGGTTATAGTTCGTGACCTGGTGAGGTGACCTAAACCTTCATGTTGAAAGTTCTGAATCATTGGTGGTCCTGATCTGATTAGGTTGATTTCATCGTTCATTAATTTGTTACTGAACATGGAGTAACTTCTAGAAAATCTTTAAGTTCTAGGCATAGGCCTCTCGGTCTCCACTGTATAGAAGCAGCCCTATTTCCCTTCAGCTTTGAGGTGAGCTCCTCAGCCAGTCCAGTGATGTTTTCATGTGTCCATTGGTTCAGTCTTGTACGGAGCCCATACAACAGGTAGGCAGTTTTAACTTTCATTCCAAGGGAACCGTTGCTGTGCCTCTGGAAGAAGCATCGGGGTATAGGACCTCTACACCCTTAGAGACCAGAGGTGAAGCTTTGTACACCAAATACTTTGTGAGTGGCTTATGAGGTTTATGTAAGACACAAGCCATTGCCACTTCACTTTAGTTAGGTAACTAAGGACATACTGGGGAAACAATGGAGCCCTAAATATCAATGTTTTAAAATAAGACAAGCTTATTTTTCTCCTATTTTTAATTCTACGCTATGGAGTGGCTTAGGGCTCTATTCCACACTCATATTATTCTGTGACCCAGACTGGCAGAGTAGCCCACTCTGTTATATNAGTGTTTACCATTATTTTGTAAATAACACACAGACTTAAGAATGGTTAGTAGAGAAGTGAACTGGTTCCCTAAAATGTTTGGTTGGAAACATGCTTTCTCTTGTTTGCCAAGTTTTACAAAATACTAGTTGTACTTTTTATTATTTTCAAATCATAAAAAACAAACAAACAAACTAACTAACAAGCAAGTGAAATTAGAAGTGACATTTTTGCAACATTTTTGTGGAGTGAGTTAGTTTTGGTTATATTCCTAACTTGTTTGACATGGTTGATACTTATGTGGTCATTTTTTTTTCTTTAAAATCATCTATTTATAAAGCAGTTGTTTTTAAGTTTGAGAATGCTGGCACATTAGTTTTATGTCAAGAAGATTGCAGGGAATATACAGAAAAATCTAATTATTTTTCCATCAGCTATGATTGCAAAAGTAAGGTTAGCAAGACTGAGTATTTTTTCTTTAGTGCCATTTAAATATGGGTACTTTGAACATAGCAATTATTAGGGGGTGGCGGGGTAGTAATGAGAATGGTTTGCCACAACAGTATTTCAAAATGTAAGAGAAAAAAAAACCCTGTAATTAAAGAGCACTTTTTAAAAAGAAAGGTGTATTTATTTAGATTTTTAAAAGTCATAACCTTTGAATAATGATTTGTTACTGAATGTCTTAGCACAGGTGTTCAGGAGTTCTGTATAAACATTTGTCAAGAGTAATTGGTGGGTTACATTACCTTAAACATAGGTAGTTATTTTATTGGTGAATAGAAGAGGAGGTATGTGTGGGAAGTTTTATACTCTTCTTGTACATTAGGTAGAAAAAAATGCCATCTATATATTACATAATTTCCTTGTATATTCATAACTATAATTTTAAATAAAATAGGTGTCACTATTTGATTTTGCAGAACTTTAATAAGAAAGTTGTCTTAGGTTTTTAAGGATATGAAGACTCCCTTAAATTAAATCCAAAATGACATAAAATAAATAGGAGTTTTTCATAGTTACTGCAATTTTTTTGTATCTTTCACTTCATAAACCCCATTTACAATGAGGGGAAAATATATTTAAAAATATGTATTTTGTGTGTTTTATTAGATTGGTTTGATCAAAGTACATTATTGTGTACTGACTGAGTCTGTAATTCATAAGCATCTTATCATTTGCCTTGATGGACATTATGAACTGGCCTCATACCATTTAGAATCTGAATACTTCTTATTCCTGTGATATCTTCTTTCTTTTCTAATGACACTTCCCTTAGTTCGGTGTACAACACAAGTGTGATATAACACAGTAAGGCATTGTTAGAGAGCAAATTAAACTTATTTTATACTTCATGCATTCTCAAAATAACTCTAGTATCCTAAATGGTACTGAGTTCATATTAATTTTTAATAACACAGATGAATTATTTTTAATTTATCTCTATGTGAAAAATAAAAAGCATGTGCTCAAAATGCAATAAGCCTAAAGATTAGATAATATTGTACTGCTATTTTATTTAGAAACAATATTGTAAGGTGTTTCCTTTCATTATTCTTCAGTAGGAATTCCAAACTACTTGTTTGAATGTTTGTATTCATGTTCTTATT
>NW_017732595.1:310155-328452 GCF_001890085.2 Hipposideros armiger
ATCCATAGATAGTGGCTGGCATCGCATTACAGGAAGGAAGATACTCCGCAGGAATGTCTTTTCCATTATCGATAAATCACTGTCTATGATTCCAGGGTCAAATGTAAATGATCTGCCTCTAGGTAACTCGGTCTCTTTGGTGAACTGTGCCACAGAATAAATGTAGGTAGATCTCTATTCTTGGGAGATGAGACACACATTGAGGTGGTAGCCGTATCAGTGTTAGAGGAAAAAATCCCAAGTTATTAAACTCACATGCAACCTCCATTTCTGCTACCATTGCTTTTTGTACATGATGAATATGTGAGCCCAGAACTGTAAAGTTAGGGAAAGGTGCCAAACAATGGGTGATCACATCCTCCTGATTATTTCTAGCCTCGGCTGTAGTGACTACTACTCCCTGCAAGACTTCCTGTTGTGTACACATATCTGCACATCCGCTACTTATTTCAAGAAAGTCAACAGACATTACTTTTGTGCAGATTTCTTTATCAAAATCTTCCAATTTTGTTCTATTCAATTTCTGGGCACCTGGCCCAAGTATTGGCCACTCCCTATAAATTGGTGCAACACACCTGGCTATAACCCCCTCCAGTCACAGTAAAAAAAAAAATGTGTACTTTGTGAAAGGTTGCCTACTACACATGATCTTAGCCAAAAGGCCGAGAAGCGATGAAAGGTTGCCTACTGGGAAGGCTTTTCATCCCTATTGTTTGCAGGGATATTCCTGGGTGGGACTTTGATGCTACAGCCATCGAATTCCAGATGATGTCATCATATCATGAAGAACCATCTGTAAACTAGGTTTAGGCTTTTTCTTTTGTTTATTAATTTCTCATACTAGTTGTAAGGAATAATTCATAGAGCTATGGGAGTGGGCTGTCCATTAAACTAATCTTAAAGGATGGTGTATGTACAACCTGAAAATTCAAAACTGGCCATCTAATGATTATTGTCCAAGAACCAGTGAGAAGGTAATACTTCAAGTCTCTAGAAACTCTTACTACTAAAATTATGGAAAGGAAAGTCTAAGCATGTATTACATTTGAATAGTAAGAAAATTTGAGTAAAAAGAATATAAAATACACAGACGTAAAGTGTGACATAAATAAGAAGCAAAATTCACATTGAATGAAACTCAACAACAAATTGTAATGCCATAATTGGAAGATAAATCCAGTTTATCGTTCAAAATTTGAAGTGCTCAGTTGAATAACAGTATAGAAAAGAAAGTATTTTATCAACGTATGCCCATAATTTAACATTACTTCTGTAAAATCTTTCTTAAGTTCAGTTCTCTTCAACTGACTTCCTAAAGAATAAAAAAAGAAAGGTCTGCTCCCTGCTGGGTTTGTTATTGAGTGCTTGCTACTTTTCCTTAACTGTTAAATTGGAGCTTTATTAAAACTTCAATATGCACTGCAATGTATTTAGTCTAAACAGCAATATGACAGATAAATTTAAAAACAATATTTTAAAACTATTCATGGCATTTCTAGAAAAATTACATGTTTTACGTGGCCTCTAATATTTCTCATAAAAATTCCTTAAAATCAAAATAGACTTTCCACCTGATCTTAAACTAGTCTTCCTAGCAATTTTTGTCACTTACTGTGTGTCTTTGCCAAGTTAAGTTACTTCTCTAAGTAGCAGTTTTTTTATTTGAAAACATAGACATAATATTACCTACTTTTGTAAATAATAATTTTTAACATTTATTATCAATAGATCCATATAAAGAGTATCAATGATTTTTCATGAGCAGTTTCATGGATTTATGGCACAAAATCTATCAGTGATATTTCAGTGATATTTACTGAATGCAACTGAAAATTTTCTTTTTCACATCATTGTTCTTACTGGAGAAAGAAACTATTAACTAGTATCTTAGACTGTTCGCATCTCCTCCATTGATAAAATATATCCTATCTATACTTGCATGGTCAAGCATTTCCCCTTTATCAAAGAAGTATATATATGGTGCCAGAAAATGTATACAAGTGGACACTTTGGTCAACGTTGCTCAAGCAGTAGCTCGCCATAATCAGAAGTGTCTGGGTGCTTAATGGCAACCACTTTGATCACCTCTTTTAATTGCAGAAGTCAAATGTGATTTGTATTCAACTTTTGTCATTGGTATACATTGAGTATTACAATTTCAATACACTTTTCCTTTCTTAAAATGTGTATATATTTTTTTGGCACCGTGTGTGTGTGTGTGTGTGTGTGTGCATACATATATACATATATTCATTAATTTTTATTATATTTATTGGGATGATATTGGTTAGTAATTACATAGGTTTTAAGTATACGATTCTATAATACATCATCTATATATTGAATTGTGTGTTCACCAACCAGAGTCAGTTTTGCTTCCATCACCTATATATTTGACCCCCTTTTCCCTCTTCTACCACCCCGCCCACCTCCCTTACCATCTGGTAACCACTAAATTTTTGTCTGTGTCTATTAATTTTTATTCGTTTGTTTGTTTGTCTTGTTTATTTGTTGCTTTCAGTTTTATATCCCATATATGAGTGAAGTCATGTAGTTCTTGCCTTTTTCTGACTTATTTCACTTAGCATGATAATCACAAGATCCATTAATGTTGTCGCAAACGGTAGTAGTTCATCTTTTTATGGCTGAGCAATAGTCCATTGTACTACATAGAATATGACATTTAAGTTTTTGAACTTGTTGCAACAATGTTGCTAACCTTTTTTGATATCAGAGGGGCTAGTCTTTATGAATTTGTATCAAATGGACAAACAGTTAACCAAGTTTACTATTTGGAAGTGCTGAAAAGGCTGCATGAAAAACTTAAGACAAAAACAATCTGAACTTTTCACTAATAACTCATGGCTCTTATATCACGACAGTGCACCAGCTCACACGGCACTGTCTGTGAAGAAGTTTTTAGCCAGTAAACAAATAACTGTATTGGAACACCCTCCCTACTCACCTGATCTGGCCCCCAATGACTTCTTTCTTTACCTGCAGATAAGGTAAATATTGAAAGGAAGACATTTTGATGACATTCAGGACATCAAGGGTAATAGGACAATAGCTCTGATGGCCATTCCAGAAAAAGTGTTACAAAATGGCTTTGAAGGGTGGACTAGGTGCTGGTGTATGTGCATAGCTTCACAAGGGGAGTACTTAGAAGGTGACCGTGGTGATATTCAGCAATGAGGTATGTAGCACTTTCTCTAAGATGAGTTCATGAACTTAATTGTCCAATCTGGTATGTACCACAGCACTTTTATCAAATCATCGATCGAAGGACACTTTGGTTGTTTCAATGTGATTAATGCTGCAATTAACATAGGGTACATATCTTTATGTATAAATGTTTTCATATTTTTTGTGTAGATACCCAGAAGAGGGATTGCTGGGTCATATAGTAATTTTGTTATTTATTTTTGAGGAAACTCCATACTGTTTTCCATAGTGGTTGTACCAATTTATGTTTATACTGGCAATTTATGAGGGTTCCTTGTTTTCCACGGCCACTCCAACACTTGTTATTAATTGTCTTGTTAATAATAGCCATGCTAACAGGTGTGAGGTGATATCTCATTGTGGTTTTGATTTGCATTTCCCTTATAGCTAGTGAAGTTGAGCATTTTTTCATGTATGTGTTGGCCATTTATATGTCTTCTTGTGGGAAGTGTCTGTTCAGATCTTCGGCCCATTTTTTAATTGGGTTATTTATTTTTTGTTGTTGTTGAGTTGTATGGGTTCTTTACATATTTTGGATATTAGCCCCTTATCGGAGGCATTGTTTGCAAATATCGTCTCCCATTCGGTTAGTTGCCTCTTTGTTTTTTGATGGTTTCTTTTGCTGTGCAGAAGTTTTTTAGTTTGACATAGTCCGATTCACTTATTTTGCATTTACTTCCCTTGCCTTTGCTGTCAAATTCATAAAATCCTCTCTGTACCCAAGATCCATAAATTTAGTATCTATTTTTTGTTCTATGCAATTTATTTTTTCAGGTCTTATGTTTAGGTCTTTGATCCATATTGAGCTAATTTTGTTATATGGCAACAGATAGAAATCTAGCTTCATTGTTTTATCAAAGAAGTATTACAGTATTTTAATTTTCATTGACTTTGAAAATGGAAATTCTCAGCTCATAGCCATTTCTATTCTATTTCTTGATATCTAAAACAATATAGGCCAGGAAAATAAATATGCAGTAAGATTATCTACAACTTAGAGTATTTTAATGTTTCTAATAAGGTCAATAATTATATAATAAGTGATTAGCTAGCTCTTAGATCAATTTTAGGAAACTAAATAATACTGGATCATATTATAAAGCTTTTCTCTAGGCAACTTGCCCTTTTAATATTACCTCTACTGAAAATGAAATTGGTTGCTTTATTTAGGTCAATCATTATTGAGGACAACCAAAAGTGTGACTTAAAATTAACATGTATTTTATATTTCCCTAATTATTTTGAAAAGCATTTACATGCCCAACTGTGCCCAAGGAATCCCACTCAATATTTCCAGAAAGCCTGGAACTTGTAATAAGTCCTTTGTCACCTATTTTAAAAGTAATATTTGAAGGTAACTATTTTACTAGATTTATAAAAATAATTTAGTTCTATAAATGTATGCAAGTCTTTGTTATTATCTTTAGCATAAACATTTCCTGTATCATGTTCACCAACACAGAAAGTTCCAGCTGATGGGATAATAATCTATATTTACATAATAAGGATTTCAGATCTTATAATAATATAATGAAAGATGATTTGTATCCGGTTTCCAAATCGAGGTACATAGCTGCTTCTTCCAGTCATCCTTACCAGGCAATTTTTTCAAAGTATTTCTTCATAGGAAGCTATTTCAATTGACATAATTATTTTGAAACAGTGCAGAATTCTTTAAATGTGATTATGGTGAATGCACTCTAGGGTGGCCCCTATTGGGGAGAAATTCATAACTCCAGTTTGTTTTTCTCCTAGAATATAATGCTTTTCATCTTTATACCAAAACCAATAACTATCACTTTAATTTGATATAAAGAGCCTTTTTTTTTTCATGAGATTTAGCTGCAGCATTATATTTTACACCTGCATTTTTACAGGCATGGGATTTAATCACTCCTTTATTTGGCTGATTATTTTTCTGTTTGGGCATTTTTGCCATTACACTGAGATTCAATTGTGCATTTATTGATGCCCTTGGGAAATTTTGCTCCATACTGACAATTCATAGCTATAATTTAATTGTAGAAACCATGTGTGTGGGGAAAAAAAGTGCCTGTTAAATCTATTGGACCAAAAAATAAATTTCCAAAAGGAGAACTATTATTGGCAAGTACTTTCAAACCATTTCACAATAACATTTTTAGAGAGCTATGTCTGACTATCCTTTATTTTTATTTTGCATGACCACCTGCTTTCAGGGAGAAATATACATTGTATATTAATGTATATAATTTTGTATACAATATCTTTGTACATTAGTTGGTGACTCTACTGCTCCTTCATAAACTGAATATCTTGTCCCAAACTAAGTAAACTTTATGTTGGCTTTATATTGCAAAATGACATATGAGAGACAAAAGTGTGTTAGTACAACTATATTATTTGAAATTCTGTTTTACCCTAAGAGTCCCTCCATGTTTTTTCTTTTGTGCCATTTGTTAAAACAGCTCAAAATGAAGACATTTGAAATTTCAACCATATAATTAAAAGTAACAAGATTGTGGAAGGTGAGGATAAATGGTTTTAATTTTAAGATAAAAGAATTTGCTTTCATATAAAAAACCCCCCCTAGCGGGCCGGCCGAGTGGCTCAGTTGGTTAAGAGCTCACTCAAGAGTTTGAGCTCTGAGCAACAGTGGTTCGAGTCCAGCCGGAGCTGAGCAGCCGCTGAGCTGCCAACAGGTAGCAGGATGGCTCAGCTAAAAAAAAAATAAATAAATAATAAAAATAAATAAATAAATAAAAGAACCATTTAAAAAAAAACAAAAAAAAACCCTAGTATTGGTATAAGTACTCGAAACCTTCAAGTCAAGTATCGAAAGCAAACTATTAAGTGCTTTCATTCAAAGTTTTATTTTTAAACCTTTATCAATATGGTGTACATATGTGATAAACATTAATGTTTACAGAGTCCTTTAATGAAAAGCAGCAACTCTTCACCCTCACCTCATTCTCAGTTACACTTTCTAGAAGAACACATTTTAATTGGTCTTCATTTTAGTTTCAATGGCAATTTCTCCTTTAATTACAAAACAAAGCTGATTATATTACTTTTTCAAGTGCAGATATTGATGTCCAGTTTAGAAAGGTAAAGATTTAGCATATAATCCTCAACCTCCACTTTCACTCAGTCCCTTCTGAGATTTTTTTTCTTGTATAATTGATTTTAACTCTTCTACTGCTTTTACAGGTAACTCTAGATGATATGCTTGAATCAACATTTTTCCATAAGCTTTGTTCGCCACAGCATAAAGGGAACATTTTAATGTCAAAAGCCTTTCCTTCCTATCTGCTCTCCCACCTCCCAGCTCTTTTAGCTGTACCATTACCTTTTTTTTTCCCAAGGCTGATTGTATTTGCATTCTGTTCACTATCTTAAATTGTCCATGCATTACCTGTCATTTAATTCTAAAAGCTGAAAGCCAATGAACATCATCTATATAATTATGAATATGAAAACTACTCTTCAGAACAAAGGCACCTAATTTCCCAGGGCATTTCTATTTTTATAAATGCAATATTAAGATTTCTATTCCATTTCAGGGCTCATTTGAACCTCTAGCTTTATTTTTCAAAAATCGCTTATATTTATGTTGACTTCATATTTTTCTCATAGCTTAATTATGTAGGTTTTTTTTCTTTAAAACTGTTGATAATTTCCCCTCCATCTTTCCCTCCCTCCCACCCTTCTTCCATTTTATTTTTTTCTTTGTGTTTTTGAAATAATACACATATATTTTCTTTACTATATTACAACTTTTAAACTCTTAAGATAGTACATAAAATCCATCCATTTTTCTTGAAGACAGAATTTTTTTAACTAATTGTTTAAATTACTAACAATTAATACTTTATTAATATTTCTTTTCACTGAACCCCTGGTTTACTCCCACTTCTTATAGCTCACATCTTCCTCTTTGTCTATTACACTTATTTATTAAAATGGATTCTCAGACTATTTTCTCATAAAGAGTCTGGAGCTTTGATTTTTCTCAGTTATAGCAACAGTGAAATAGTCTTATTTTTTCATAAGTTAATAAGGTATAGAATTCCTGTTCAACATACATTTTCCTCAGAATGAAGACACTGTCCTTTTGTCAGTGAAGAGTGTGGCTAGCCTGATTCTTTTCCTTTATTTGTTTGTTTATTTGGTGTTGTATTTTCTCTCTGATATATGTTGCTTTTTTCCTTCTTGGTTTTATGGCCTCTCCACAACTAATTTCCCTCCTCCCCCCCACCGCCCCCCCCACCAAATGGCCCTGTGATATATATATATATATATAGATAGATAGATAGATAGATAGATAGATATAGATATAGATATAGATAGATATATATTGATATATATATTGAGATATATATATATATATTTTTTAATTTTATTTTGTATGTGTTGAAGGTTTTTTTCATTATTCTGGGAAAATTAAACACACTCCCACCTTTCATGAATTCTAATCCCTCAGGTATCTTCCCCTCGCACTACTTCACTTGACAACACTGCTTGCTTTTTCTTTTGATTATGAAATGTACAGTATGCACACAGGGCTGATTTGCCATCAGTAATCATAATATGGCAGCACTGATACTGGTTTACACTAGTACTCAGTCTGATGGGCGGTGTCATTAATTTTATTAGTCTGTCTCAGTGCCATACTGGTTGCTAAATATTTCCAACATTCCCCATGCATGCATATGTTATAAGGCTTGAAGAACATAGATTAGTAAAAAGCAAACAAACAAAAAAAACCTAAAATTAGAAAAATAAATATTATTCTTAAAAATAGATTCTGTTTCAATAGCATGCATACATTCTCTTAACATTAATATCTACTTGTTTACAAAATAAAGATAAAATTATTTTCAAAGATTTATACCTTCCATTTGTTTTCAGTTTTTGTTGTTTTACAATTTATGACCAGCAGGTTTCTATAAGTTTAAATATTCTTCCATATGAATTTTAATGGATGGACAGTAGTATTGTATCTGGAGGTATAATCACTTATTAATCTAAACTTATTTTTGAGCTGTCTAGCTTATGTATTTTTATGCTTTATAAATGAAATTATGATTAATCTCATTGTATGTAAAAGTTTTAAATGTCTATAATTATATTTGAAAAATTTTCTTCTTGTTTGTTCCAAAGCAAAGAAAAAAAAATGAGGATATTGATATATATTGTCAAATTGTGTTCAAGGAAGGTATACCATTTTAACCTTCCACCAGCTTTTTCTGATATTGATATTTCTCTTTTACTAGTCCTGGAATTTCTAATATTTTCTGTATTTTTCCAAAATTTGTGTCTGAAGTTGGAACAAAATTTCATTTTGTATTCCTTTCATTGCTAATGAGGTTACATGTGTCTTAACATAATCACTTGAATAAAATCCATTAATATTTTTCACTTTAATGTGAAAGAAATGTCAATTGGTTTTACTCTTAAAAAGGTATTTTCTATATTTAACCCTAAAATTTATCTCCCTATATTTTCTTCTACTTGTATAGAACATAAATTTGGAATTAATGTTGATATATCTTATATATGACTATAAATTATGTTTTTTAAATTTAAAAATTATGGTTGGACAAATTACTCATCATTATCCATAATCATATGTTTCTTCACTCTTCCAAAACCTGCATTCATTATATATGGATTTCTTATTTTTGGAAGAATCTACTTCTGAGCTTTCTTTTATTCCTCTGAGCAATCTGCCTACCCTTGTGAGAGTATTAAATTCATTTGATTAGTATAGTGTTTTAGTTCATTTTATTAATTGTAGGGCAAATTTTACTGAATAATTTTTCATTTAAAACATTTCTGAGATATTTTCATGGCTATTCAGTGAAATGCAGACTAACTCACTGCTTTAATACACACACAGTGTCAAAAAATGTATTCACATTTTTAAGAAAGGAAAAATCTATTAAAATTGTAATACTCAATATACATTGATAACAAAAGTTGAATACAAATCATGTTTGACTTCTGCAATTACAAGAGGTGCTCAAAGTGATTACAATCAGCACCCAGACACTTCTGATTACAGTGAACCACTGCTTGAGCAACGTTGACCCAAGTGTCCACTTGCATATATATTTTTTGGAACTCTTGGTGTGTGTGTGTGTGTGTGTGTGTGTGTGTATGAATAAAATCTTACTGAGAATTTGTAATTTCAATAAACCTATTAAGATATTTGGTAGCTATAGCATAATCCTTAATAGTCTAGCCTTTGCAATCACAGAATCCTAAGTTTGAAGCAGAGTTCTTCCATCTATTAACTGTGAAATCATCAGCAGTAGATGGCATACTAATTTCCAGGCTTAGTATTTCTCAACTGTAAAGGAAGGGTAATTATATGGGCCTCACAAGGGATATTCTGAATTTTAAAATAAATAATTATTTTAAGTGCTCACCTGAGAACCTGGCACTCAACGATCATTCAGTAAGTGGTTGCAGTATTAATCTAATTTTGTCAGAGGCCTGAGGAGGATTGACGTGGAGTGATTTACTCATCACCCTTTGCCCCTTTCTCATTGACAATATGGGATGACTTCAACACTGAAGTATTTCTGAAAATTAAAACCATAAACCCATCCTCCTTTGTCAGAACAAGAGAAATAGTGAATCCAGAAAAACTGGTATGCTACCATGTAATAGTCCTAATTGTGTGTGATAATGACTAAGCCTTTTAGGACATCTCTGGCTTTGCCTTACGTTACCTTAGTGGCCCCCAGTGAATTATCCCTCCCTAGTCCATGCCCCTTTGCACTGTGACAATGGATCGTTCCCATCAAAAGATGAATTTTATCCACAACTGTCCAGTCTGTCTGGGCTGCTGCAACAAAATATCACAGACTTAGTAGCTTATAAACAGCTGTAACTTGTTTCTCATATTTCTGGAGGCTGGATGTCTAAGATCATGGCCCCAGCGTGGCTGGGTAAGGGACCGCCTCCTGGTTCACAGCTGGCGCCTTCTTCCTGCGTCCTCACAGGGTGGGAGGGGCTAGGGAGCTCTTTGGAGCCTGTTCTATAAGCCACTGATCTCATTCTTAGGGGTTCCACTCTCATGACTTGAGCACCTCCCAAAGGCCCACCTATTAATACCATAACCTTTGGCAGTTAAGATTCAACATAGGGGATACCCAGCATTTCAGGACATAGTAACCACGTGACTCTGAGCTTTAATGGGAGCTTGCTTAGACCAATAAGACGCAGCAGAAATGGCATGCAGATTCTAGAGCCCAGGACTTAAAAGGCTATCAGTTTCCACTCTCACCTTCTTCTGAGAACACCATGTTGTGAAACTCCAATCTCACTGATTGGAGGACAAGAAGCTATAAGGAGGGGGAATCAAGGCTGACAGCTTGCACTAACTGCAAACCATGGGTGTGAGGCCAGCTTGAACTTGCCTGTGTTAGTGGAGGATGCAGCCGTGTGAATAATCCTAGCAGGATGAGCAGAAAACTGCCCAGATTGCTGACCACAGAAGTTTGGAAAATAAATCATTGTGTTAAGCCACTATGCATAAGAGTACATTGTTTCACAGTAATAAAAATAAAACAAAATTAAACAAACACGCTGGGATTGGGGACTGCTCTTTCCCTCTGCTCAGTCATTCTGCACATCAACTGCCTTTTCTGGGAATGAGGTCTGAATAAAAGAAGATAGAGCTTCCTGTCTGAACAATATAAACCAAAGACTAAAACTTCTGAAAGAATAATTCAAAGGAAATTCTTCCATTTTCATTTTATGTAGGTCCAATCCATCATTGAAAAGACTCTTATAGACATCTGGATAAATATAATACAGTGAAAACTCAACATCCCTCTCCTTTCTGTGACCATGCCAGAAAGAAAAAAAGAAAATGAAAAATAGAAAGAAAACCCCATATTCACACATGGAAACAAACCCATTCCAAGCAACAATTTTTGCAAAAGAGCTCTCAAATGCAGTGACAGTCGAAACAAATCTGGGGAATGTGTGCATGGTGGACACATTTTGCTACAGGTTTAAACAGCCTCAGATCAAACCTACAGGTATAAAAGTAAATTTTAAAGAAGTAAATGTACTAAGTAAATGTAGTAAGCAATTTTTTTGCATTTCAGGATGAAAGAGTTCTTTCCTAAGTACAATGACAACAAAAAACTAATATATTGCCAGAACTGATTTGAAAAACTTCTGACACTTACAGATAATAGAAATGAAAGTACAAAAATTCAAAGGCAAATCATAAATTGGGAACTATCCATAAGGTTTATGACAAACAGATTGTTATACAAACTATACAAAGCAATTTGCAAACAGATAACAAAATAAAGGGCTGCGAAAACTAATGATCATTTCAGGAAAGAGGAAATAGAAATATCCCATAAAATATGAGCAAATATGTAACCACATTAGTTAAGTAATGAAATATAAACAAACAAATAAAACAAGGAAGCAACCTTTTAACTCTGCATCTGTTAAAAATGGTGAAGGGTTAGGAAAGATGGGCTGAATGAGATCCCACAGACGCATCATCATTTTTTACAAGAGCAATTTGCGGGGACGTGGTGGAGCGATTGAAGGCTGGAGGGCAGCCATTACATAGGAGGAAGAGTATGGACACCACCATAACAGGAACAATTTATAGCCCACATAGCTTCATGCAAAGTTATCAGTGTCTTCTGATTACTCAGAAGTGAGAGAAATCCAGGCTGCTGAGGTCACAGAGTAAAAACTATATTGATTGAGAAAAAAGTATCCCAGGATAGTATATTGAATTTCAAGCTGCTACCACCCTCACTCATTCCCTAAACACTCCCATTCTATAAATTTTATTCAATAGTTGGCATATATAATAAACCTAAAAAGGAACATCATTAATAGAAATGAATCAATGTGGAGCCAATGCATACATAACTCAGCTTTTTTTTTTTTAATAGGAAAGAGACATTTTATATACACACACAAACATTCACTCACGCTATGAAAACAAAGAATCTACTACTCTGATAAGTGGAATTCAAAGAAAAAAATACAAAACAGGAGACCAAGAAGGATCTGGTAAACCCTCATAAATGGAATAAAAAATAAAATATCACAAGTAGCAGAAAGGAGAATAATAAACACTACTTAAAACACAATCATGCATACAGAAAGCAAATATAAGAAAAACATATAAGAATGAAAAAAGATAGAGTTTTGAATAATTAATTGAAAACAACTAGATAGAGGACTAAGGTGACCAAAACCCTAAATGACTGAAGTAACTAAACAAGAGAAAATATGACAAAATCTTGCTAATTAATTTTTTGTTACTGTTGCATTTGAAGTAAAAAGAGACTATTTCAACCTGTGCCAAATGAACCCTCTTAAAGCAGAGTTCTCTCTTCTTAATGACGTGACAAAAGATAACAAGGACACATTTTCCAAAACCTTATATCTTTACTCTTCTCTTATGCCATTTCTCATTGATTGCCTCATTGTAATTTGTTTTCCTTTTCAAATGCCTCACATTTCTTTCCTGCTGTTACATACACAATGAACACATCATCTTATTTACTTTACCATAAAATATGACTCAATTCTGTTGTGATAATTTGATAATAGGAATTCCCTTATGACTTTCTTCCTTAAAGATTCATTCTGCTTATCAATATATCTCTTTCTTTGTGCTGTGCCTGCTTCTCAAGGCAGCCAGTCACAGAGTAGGTGACTTTTCTTCAGTTTCCTTGTCAGATATCACTTAATTCAAACAAATTTCAATTCTTAGAAAATTAAGATCCCCAAATCACAGATTTTGTATTCACAAAAAAACATAATTACTGTATTATCAGACTGTTAATGAGATTTGAAATGATGCTGCACATATAATAGATATAATAAGAACTTAAAAGGAATTTGCTAGCATATGTTACCAATTTAGTATTTGGAGAAAAGTATATTTGAGATACAGAATTTAAAGGATCATTTCCAAGTTATTACATTGGAATTCAGAGAAATTAAAAGATCAAATACCTGTCACTCCCCATGCCAGGAACCAGAAATTGAATTGTAAGCAGAATATTCCTGGGTAGAGAGAAAACATAGAATTTTCTGAATATACAATATTTTGTAGATTTAACTGGGGAAAATAAAATGTTTTACATAATATAAAACAAAATTATACAAAATTTTTAAAAAGCAAGGTTTAAAAAGCTAAAGCAAAATGAAAGAAAAAAAAAACTATGTCTTAACCACACACAGATAAATAGTAATATATTTACAGGCATATCTTGTTTCACTGTATTTCTGTTACTGTGCTTTGTAGATGTTGCATTGCAAATTGAAGGTGTGGCAACCCTGCATGGAGTTAAGTCTTTGGTGCCAAAAAGATTATGAAGCTCAGATGGTTAGCATTTTTTAGCAATAAAGTTTTGAAAGTTAAACTAGGTGCATTGTGTGTTTTTTCAACATGTTATTGCACACTTTGTAGACTAATACAGTGCAAACATAACTTTGATATGCACTGGGAAACCGAAAAATTTGTGTGGCTCACTTTATCGCATTGGTCTGGAACAAAACCTGCAATATCTCTGAGGTATGCCTGTATAAATTTACACACACACACACACACACACACACACACACACGTGAGATGGCATGATGTCTGTTACTCGTTTCAAAATTTCAAAATGGAACAGTGGCAATGCGGAGGAGCTAGTGAATGACAGAAGAAATAAGACCCTCCCTGCGTTGACCACGGCCACTCTCACAATCTTGCTCACTCAAAAAGAATACCTCTGCAATGAAAATGCAAAAATTGGTGTTCATTTTTATCTTAAAAAAATGGTGCTACTAATATTGCCTTCCTATGTTCTTCAGAGTCTCCTATGCTTTATTGTATCATGTGAACAGCATTTTTAATTTATTGTGTAATGGATCAGCATTTATAGTCAGTGTCTCTTCTTGAATTTTCTTGATTTTCTTTTTTTCCGTCTCTTAGAAATATCCCAGGCAGTTATGAAATTTCATGTTATTTCCTAATGGATAATCTGTTTCCTGGATCTCCATTTCCTGGTGACAGTTTCGTTAGTAGCTCCTGTGTGGAGCGTGATTCCTTTGTTCTAGTTTATAATTGGTTCCCTAGACACAGAGTTTTACTCCAAAGTATTTTCCAAGGTGTCACAGATTTCTTAGCTTCTTTCTCTGGCTTTACCAGAGATACTTACTTTTTTACCCTTTCTGTTTACTGTCTTATGAAATGATGTTATGAAAGAAAGATATCCCTCTAGGCATCATAATGTTTTTATCCTGAGTTGTACATTTATACAGGCTGTGATTTTTTTATTTTTATTTTTTTTAATTTTTTTTTAAGCAGAAGGTGGGTCTCATGACCATTCTGAATTCATGATGGCTTTTCATTTATTTCATGAAAGATCTATTTTAAACTATACTTCTGCACATACATTTATTTCTCAGAGTTTTGGCATGGATATTTTGCACTGAAACCTATCATTTTATTCCATGATCTTTACAATTAAAGAGAAACCACTGAAGGTTCATAGATAATTTTCACAAGTACTGATAAATAGTGTACACATATCTTTTGTTTCATTCTGACATTCAGGACCTTCCAGCCCAAAGAAAATACTTCAATTTTGAGGACATTTTTAACAGGTTTTTTTTCTTCTCTATTTTAAGTAAATGTTCATACTAGTCAAAGAGTGCCTGGTACATCACTTATAAAAGGAAAATACTACAATTTGTAAAATGAGAAATGAGAATTCCTTACTATACAAAGAAGAACACAATCACCCTCATGCTAACTACTTCAACCTTGACAGTGCTTAAATCCATTCCTAACATGTTAGCTTCCAGGAAAATATAGATCCAAGCCAGTGTGAAAATGCTGTCTGTGTTCCTGTGGCCATGCCCCGTTGTAAGCCCCACACAACTGAAGGAGTATCTACCAGGAATGGGCTCAGGGATCTGCATCTTAATAAGCACTTCAGGTAATTCTCTCTACACACAAAACCTTTCTGTGGACCATGGATAGTTTCAGGATTGAAGCAGATGTTCCCAACATTTCCAAATGAATGAAATCTCATGCATTCAATTATCTTAAGTGGGAAAATTTTTCTACATGCTATGTGCTTTTCCCTTCTCCCCATTGGGTTTTGTGAAATATGGAAAATAACATATTCTTCCAACTACCTCTGTTAAAAGAGTTTACAAAAATCAAGTCTATAACTATGTTAAATCCACATTATTTCTTTTGTTCTGATCATCAAATTTGATCCTTCAGACTATCTGGAAAATACAGCAAAGTAAATATGAAACTAAAAGCAACCAAAGATAAATACTAAAAATACATTATTTTCCTTTTGACTCTTCATTTTATGTATGCATGCATATCTGCATAGAATTTACAATACAATTTAGATCATACACTGGATAATATATATTTTAACATTATAAAAATATTTAATTGATATTTGAATAGAAAATACATTCATCTGGTTTAACAGTAAAATTATAAAATTGTATAAAGTAAGCATTCACTCTTTCTCCCACAGCTTCCTATCCTCCCTGATTCCCAGAATACCCCCCCCCCCGCAGAAAGCAGTTTATCACTGCTACTAGCTTCTTATATATCCTTTCAAAATGTTTATGTGGATAAAAGCAGATAAATATACAATATATTATTTCTCCTCTTATTTTTATGCAAATATTTGATTACTATATATTCGACTCTGAGCTTCACCAATGGTGTGTGTGTGTGTGTGCGTGTGTGTGTGTGTGTGTGTGTGTGTGTGTGCTTCTCTATTTAATTGTTGCTATTTGGAATATTTGGCTTTTTTATTTTACTGCCAATTTAAAAGAAATAGCAGGATCCTATATGTTCAGTGAATGTTTTGTTTCCTACATTTTGATCTTATATATTTCTTCTCTTTGGTTTCTCTATTTTACGTTGACAGGGCCGGGGCACGTTCAGATACACTAGCGAAAGCCCGGAACAGGAGACCCGGGTATGTCCAAATATGTGCAGGCTGGGGTAGGGCCTTGCCCAGGGAGCCTACTGCACAGGCGCATTAGATCCCGTTACATAAGCCCTTATGTAAGCATGACTTACACTTGCAGGAGGGAGCATGCGCACTCCCCTGCACTTTCCTCCCCCAAACCAGTATATAAGGTTGCTATTGCTGTAAAGACATTGGTTCCTCCTCATGTGGGCTCCATGTGCCTTTTTTCACTGGGCATCTCACCACTAAAACCTCCCCCACAAATCCCCCGGCGTTGATATATGTATTTTTATTAGAGTGCTAATCTGTTTTAGCTCTTCACCATATAAAAAAAATACATTTTATGTCATTGCTTTTATGTAGTGCAATATAGCAATACCTTTTTTGTGCTTTCATTTGTGGTTTTAATTTTCAAAAAATATTTTCCAGTTAGATATCAATTCCCTTCCAGTTGGTTTACTGAAGTTTCATCACCTGTAGCACCCAATAGAATAATTATTAGGCTTATTGTAAACAGTACACATACACAGAGGTATGTGAGTAGTTAAATAACCATCTCTCTGCAGAAACAAACAAACAAAACAAAACAAAAAAACAACAACAAAGAATGCCCTGACTTGTGTTCTTTCCATTTATGTAGTGCAAAGCACTATAAATATTACCATTGTCCATGTGAAACCCACGTCAGGCTACCAACGTGATGTTTAGCACCTCACACAATGCTGAAATTATTTCACTCAGCTCTTATCTTGTATAAAGCTCTAAATAACAGCTTCTTATAGTTCTTGTTTTGCATTTTCTAATAACTTCATGTCTATTTTTATTCACTTAAGTTTTCATCTATGTGAAATTTATTTTGATGTAAGTTGAGTGGCAAGGCTCTAATTTTTGTTTCCAGAACCAACTGTTTCAGTTCATTTTAGTATGTAATCCACTAATTTGGTTTATGATCATGGATACTATATTCCTTATTTGCATCCATACACTCCCATTTTAAATAGCTACAGCTATGAAAATTAATGGGAGTCCTTTCACTAATGAAGATATCAAATAGTTTTATAATCTAAAGACTGTTCAAAATTTAAAACTTGAAGAAAAAAGTTCTTATGACTCTTTACTATACAAACTCATTTATTAATGAGGAAACTGAGAAAAAACCATCATGAGCAAGGACCAATAACTAATTAATTATACAGTTATTTTTTGAGTTTCTTTTTAACCAGTATAGTACTTTCCACTTATACCATTGTTGACATCATGAATATTGGGGCTAAATCACATGTTTAACAATGACATTTATGATGAATTTTATAAGTATGCAACTGATGGAATTTAAGCTAGAATAAAAAATAATGCCTATATCTGGAGCATACTAGTAGGTTTCAATGGATATTCCAAAATCCAATTTATCCTTAGATTGCATCAACTTTCTATTGAAGAAGACATGACTTCCAACTACTGAAAATTCCCTAGACATAAGAACTGCAGGAACTTTATGGTGACAGGTTACCAGGCCAAATTTTCAATTTTACTAGTCTTCTCTCAGAATTAACATCTCTTCTGCCTTCTATTTTGTTATTTTTACTATCCTGTCATTAGGTTCAGCTGGCACTTAAAAAAATTCAGTTTGGTAGTTATTTGTAAATGTGAGCAATGTTATAAAATAGCATATAGATACTATGATTAAGAACTCACATTTTTATTTTCCATTGAGGAGTCTGAAATTTAGGTAAATATAGTCATTCTGGCAGAATATAGTAGGGTGTAACTTTTAAACGATTGTGTTCTGAATGAACGAATTCTTTGTATTAGAGATATGGTTCTTAAGTAAGTCTCGGTAGTAATTATCTGGGTCTTATTATGGAACCATTATGTTGGCTTCTAGTTACAGATTGATTTGTAAATATTCCTAAGCTTATTTCAGGTGCTGCCATTTAACATTTAACGTTGTGATGATAAATGAGTTTAACAAAATATTGCCCTTTAGATTTAAGTAATTATCTTTGGAGAGATCGTTTATAGCAAATTTATTAAGCCTTGGGATATCCATTATCCAACAGATAGTTCAAGTAATTCTAAGAGATGA
>NW_017732595.1:334254-337417 GCF_001890085.2 Hipposideros armiger
GTGTGTGCAAAAAAACAAACATGTGCACATATATATCCTGATATATATAAAATCATGTATACATATGTAAAACCTTTCCCTTAGTTTACCTAGTATAGTAGTGACAGGCCAAAATAGATTTAAAAGTATATAAATAACTCTGAATATAATTATCCAATTTACTTCACAAGTTTTTGAGGTGACAGTAATGAGGATCTTGATATTATTGGCATTGTTGAGTTGAAGTTCATACAAGATTAAGCAGTGACACTCACCTCTATCCTGTAATTTCTTTTCTACTCATAAGATCCACCCAATGATACTCTTATAGGTTTTGAATTTTGTCATTTTTACTTAATTAATGAGCAAGTTGTATTTTGATAACTTGCTGATTAAATTGCAATAGGTAGGGTGTGGAAGACCAAGGATACATAACTGATTTCACAAACTGGTAAGCATGCTTACAGAGGAAGTGGTAATTACATTCTCAGTTTAAGATCAGAATCTCAGTACTAGCAAATTTCTTGATGAAATCCCTATCCTCAATTATTTTTATGAGTTACTACAATGAGCATATACTCAGTTATTTTATGGGTTACTACAGTTGCAATATATGTAAGTATATCAGGTATTCTCAACTATTTCCTTTAAAATCATTTAAAAGTCATGTCCAAATCCTTCAATTTCATTCCCATTCCAACCAAGGAATATTGGATACTATCAGGATTCAGATGGTGGGATAGCATGTGGTAATTTGAAAATGAGTTTTTAGAGTGACACCAATATAGTTACCAATGTAATTTCCATATAGTAAAACTTGTCAGTGTTAATTGAATAAAGTATAAGTTGTGGAGAATTTAGTGCATAAGATCATCTATGATCTGATACCTCATAACTTCCTACCTCAGTCCTTCTCAACCCCTATCCACAATTTCTGCTGCACAATGCAGACTACTTGAGTTCCCAGAACACACAACTGTGTTTTTGTTTCTATGCTTTTGTTTATGTGATTCACTCTATGCTGAATACTTTCCTCCCACTCTATATCTTCCAAGAGTCAGAAAGGATCTGAATGGTGCTTTTTAAATTACCTCTTTTGGCACCTCCCCACACTTTTCACTATATATTTAATATTTCTGTATAAATGAGTAGACCCATGATTCTTAACTATGTGTGGAAAACAAACAAACAAACAGAAAAACCTTGAAACACTTTTCTTTAATAATATGTTTGCATCCTACATTCATCCTTCATGTGCCAGGAAACTTATTGATATTGACAGGGTTAGGATGGTGGGGAAAATNGCTGCTGCCAACAGGAGGTATGATTAGATAGGCTTATTTACTTTAAACTTAGTCTACATCAGGTGATTCCATGATACTGGCAGCCTGGGACAGCTCATAAAAAAAACGCTCAGTTTATAACACCATCCTTCTACTGCGCCCCAAATGAAGGATGTAGAAGCCCAACCATTGAGCTAGCTTATGGAACTCTGATACATTGGCTGACTACATTAAGCAATTAAAAGGGCTTCCAACTATAGTGAATATTAACTTTGAAGGAAAGTACATGATTAAGATAGCCTGATCTGTGATATTCTCTGACTGTTGGGGTGCTTGAAGCATGCCCCCTTTAATTTTTCCTTAGGTAGGAAACTACTGACTATGCACATGTTAAGTAGATTATTAATACATGAAAAGGATACATTTTGCAGTTTTTACTGAATATTCCTGCATCACTTCCCCCATAATGAAAAAAAAAAAAGACAAAACTACTTATGCTGAGGCAGGTTTAAATGATATCATTGAAAGTTCAAGGTTAATAACTACACACTTGTTTCTGGTATTTTAGACACAACAGCTATTTGCCTACTCTTGGATTCTGTTTAACATTTGCTGCTTTATTATTCCAACACCCGTATTCTGGTGAACAGTGAGGACTCCATACATCTTGCCAAGCTTATAACAGAAGGAAATCTGAAACAACAGGGTCATATAAATCAGCCTTCCCATTCATTTTGTGTTATACATGGAATTCCCAGCCCTGAGTGGGTATATAATGTTAGAAGTTCTGGACAAATGTCGGATTGCAAGCTTCAATCACTGGAATACCAGGGCAGTCCAGTATACCAATATTTACAAACAATTAAAGACCTAACCCTTTAGAAGCCCCACATTTTCATGTCAACCTAATGTAATCAGAACAAAAGCAGGTCATCTTTAAAATGCTTATTTGACAAGTTCATATTGTAGCTGGCTCTCATCGCTTTCATGAGTATGGTTAAGCCAAGCAGGTTGAGAGGTCAAGGATCAGAAGACAGAGTTTCATGAATTTCATTCAGAGCCATCCTGCTTCTCACCAGCCCATCAATCCATCATCCCCGCTCCATGCCCCTATCAATTTATCAGTCAGGTTAAGTCCTGCTATAGATCTTCCATGTTTGGCATTTGTGTTGACCTAAATTTCCAGCTCTTGAACTCTGTTCACTGTTTGCTTTATAGCTGGTGTTCCCCTGGGTATTATATTTTTAGACTGCCTCCCTACTAACTGACCTTTTAGCCTAGTCCTAGAAATATCTCTCCCACTATAGTTCCAGAGACACATTTCTCAGACGTGGAACACTGTAATGAGATATCTTTGACAGCGATGTTAGAAAATATTTAAAACTGTATATGGTCTAACCATGAACGTTTTGTATATTATATCTCAGAAAAATCAAAGTGCTGGTGTTAATTTATAGTTCATTAAGGTAATTCTGCCGAGGCCAGAGTAATATGGACACAGTAGTCTAGCTTTATACATGTATAAACCTAGAAGAACTTTGAGGAGTATGTGGGACTCACATTTCTTTTAAAATATCCTTAGCAAGTATCAAATAGGAATTTCCACAGCTGGACTTTTGCAGAAGCAATATATTACACAATTAAAGACTAAGTTCGGCATTAAGTATCTTAAATTTTCATTCTGTTTTAAAAGCAATCTACATGGTCTCAATACCAGAAGTGCAGATAAAAATAAACTGCTTTTAATTATTTTTTAAATAATTATTTTTAAAAAGCAGGAATCAAGTAATTATAATAGAGGAAGGAGAGATATATGGAATCAGAAATTGTTGGGATGGTGCAATTGAAAATTTCTCTCAATAGTACCATTAAAACATCACCACAGCTTAAGGGGAAAAAAA
>NW_017732595.1:346808-349128 GCF_001890085.2 Hipposideros armiger
TTTAAAGATTTTTATTGGGGAATTGGGGGGATGGGAACAGTGCTGGGAATTGGGGGAAGGGGAACAGACAAGTTGCTGTTGTTTTGGTTTTCCGTCTAGTTGTGGAGGACATTGCTTCACTGGCCCAAGCTGGCACCATCATTGTGCTCTTCCCAGCTCCAGGTTGAGCTGTTGTTCAGCATCTTAGCTGTAGAGGGCAGTGTCACTGGCCCTCATATGTGGGATCCGAACTGGGGCCCTCAGGCATACCAAGCCAGTTCTTAACCATCGCGCCACTCGGCCGGCCCAAGTTGTTTTATCTTTGAGGGAACCAGAAAATGGCCTGAAAAAAAAAAATCTCTGAAGCCAGGCACCAGAAGACCTAACATAACTTAAATTACTAGTATTAGCTTTTCTTAAGACTAAGAATTTGGCCATAAACTAGTAAATTCCCTATGGCTGCAGATGGTAGTTTTTAAATTCTAGCAATTCCCCTTCCCAAAAGAAAATGTTGTTGATTTTAAGACTATTATCAAAAGAACATCCAGACTTTTGTCTCACTGCCCTACGGTGTTCAGAGCTTTCAAAGCTTCCTCCACTGTAATCGGGTTAGTTATCACTGGAATCTTAACTTCACCTAAAACTCAGCTTTCTCTGTCTCTCATTCATTGGCTCCCTCAGACATCCACTGCCTTTAATGCTACTTTTGAAGTTTGGTTCCCTACTGAAATTCCACAATATATCCTCAATTTATCCCCCTCCACACACACCTCATTCTCATAACTTATCCATAAACATCACCAAAAATACATTGTTTTTTGTTTTAACACTTTGTTAGCTCTGGTTTAATTCATCTCCTGTAAGTAACTATAACTATGCTCTTTTAATGTTCTAAGATTGAATTATCTCTAATCAAAAATGATTATTATCATTAGTGAACTTCAGTGATGAGTCTAAATTTCATATAGTTTCAAAATGAAACCTTTTTTTCAAGATTGTTTTTTCTCCTTTGGGAATTCAGACTGCATCAGAGTAAAGCTGGCATATGAAATATTTCTTAACTTTTTATACAAGTAGATGAGTGGTATAGAGTTAGAAATGTGTTCTAACAAAATGAACAATGGGAAATAAAGCATACAAGTCAAAAAATGTGGCTAGACCTATGTTTAAATGAATCTAAATACAATCAATTTCCCTTTATATCCCTATGTATCACTTTCTGAGCATGTATTTTGGAAAGGGAGAAGAAGAGTGTAGTAGTGAAAGGGAAGAGCGCAAGGTATCCTAACTGGAATGAAAGCAGTGTCATTACTGTGATACAATTAAAGAAATACACTCATCCATTCAACATATTCATTCAACAAATATTTAATGAGCACCTAAAATGTGACCCATACTAGTTGAGAGGCTGGTGAATCACTGGTGAAATGTGGATGTGCCAGATATAACTGGTGAATTGGTGAGATTACACAGAGTGAATAGATTGACCAAGTCAATATATATGAGAAAATATCCAATAGGGATTTTGGAGACAAAGTGAGAGAGGATATGTTTCGGATGATCAGATATGGGAAAGATTGTCTGTTATCTCTTTTAGATATCTGTCACTTGATCCAACTTCTTAGAAACATGTCTGGGACTTAGGGAGAGAGGAGCTGTAATTAGAATCTGGAGAAACTGCTTTCCCACTGGAACTTTTCATATTGCTCATTTAGGCCCAGATAACAACGTGTGACATGGAGTTCCTGAAAATAGTTACATTTTATTTGCTTTTGCATAGAAGAAAGCATGGCTTTTGTGCTTTGAATTCTGTATATAAGGCAAGGATACCTTAGAAACTTGAAGCTTTGTAGCTTTTGGAGTGTTAGGAGACAAAGGCTTTGACACAAATAAGTATCAGCTCCTCTAGGGCTGGAAACACAAGACTATCTAAGATGATGAGGTAAGTACCAGGCATCCAAAAGACTTTCTGGAAGAGCTGGGTGAGATTTTATGGGGAATGGATATCTCAAATAGTTGCTAAGAGACAGACTTTGTTTACAGAAAGCTAGATTTGAGTTCAACTCTTTGACTTAGCTCTGAGTTTTGAAACATTTAAAAGAATCAATTAAACTAAGTTTCACTTTTATTCATCTCTAACATTGAGATAATTAACAGTAGCCCCGATAAGGGTATGTTTGGAGGAACTACATTAGCTAAAACAGGTAAATTAATTAGCATGATGATGAAAATAGTGCAACTGCCTCCAAAATTAAACATTGTATGTAGTGTAGAATATTATTAAAACATGCATTAAAATATTAGGGACAATGTGTTTATAAATTCATACTACACAAAGACA
>NW_017732595.1:350103-352930 GCF_001890085.2 Hipposideros armiger
CATGATTCAGTGATGAGCAGCCAAGGTTTGACTTCCTGGCCAGACTTTTCACAGCCTTTCTGGTTTTGTCAAACATATGTAAACCAGAGTGGCCACTAATTGGTAAGTTCGAAAAATGTACACAGTAAATAAGAATGATTTATAAACACAAAATGAAATTTTCCCACAACAGCAACCAATTTGCCTTATAAATGTATGCATATTTTCAATTTCTCATTTTAGGATGCAATGGATATATTATTTCACATTAATTTTATTTGTAGATCCCAAATTATGGCTCTTCATATTTTAACTTATCCTATTAGATATTCAATAGCTCACATATCCGGCAAATAATTTCTCAGTGACAGACACTATTTAAGTTTTTGAAAACTAAAATATTGCTTATGTTTTATAGAGGCCAAATATAAAATTTTCAGAATGGCACATAAAGGTAATGGATTTATTATGAATAATGGTATTCATTTAATCAACTTGACTGAAAAACCCACCTTATTACTGTGTAACATAAGTTACAAACATTGTCATTGGAAGTTAGATAAACATATAACCCATCATAGGGAGTCATCTATGAATACACAGCACAACTTATTCTTTACCTTTCTTGTTAAAAACAAAGTTGTTAGGATGGTTCTCACATTTACAACGAAGACAGCTGGTTGTCTGATACCTTGTAAAAGAATTACAATACTGTATAGCTAATGTTTTATCCTATTTTAATGGCAGTAGAAGTGCTATTTATGTGTTGTTTTTGTTCCAAGTTTAAGATGAAGAGAAAAAGAAGAAAATCTACAAAAATCATTTACTAACATTAAAATTAATTTTTAACCAATAAACTTTCACTTAATAGTCTCATATGACCTTACCACTGACTAATATTTTAATAGAGAAAATTTCTGAGGTTGCAGTATGATTTTTAGGCATATATGATCTTAGTTCACAGCCTGCTTATGTAACATGAACTACAGGCACATATTAATGAACAAATAACAAAACAAATTGTTAGATTGGATCAAATTGTAACTCCTAATATTCCCAAATACAGATAAGCTACATCAGAATTTGGTATAGTTTATTGAGTTGTTGAGGGTGTGGTATAGTTTCAGAATGGTATTTCTTATTTTAAGATGGATGTTGAACTCAAATATTGCTCATACTTACAGAGTATATAAGTATCCTCAAATTTGTGAAAACTGGTAATCGAATACTACCCCTGCAAGCTCTGTAGACATGCAAGGAAATTCTCAGGAAACCATCAAGTAACATCTCCCTCTCCTTTAGCTCTGACATGGCATGTGGGTATAGTGGATATGTNCAGCCCAGCTCCAGGTTGAGCTGTTGTTCAGCATCTTAGCTGTAGAGGGCAGTGTCACTGGCCCTCATATGTGGGATCCGAACCGGGGCCCTAAGGCATACCAAGCCAGTTCTTAACCATCGCGCCACTCAGCCGGCCCAAGTTGTTTTATCTTTGAGGGAACCAGAAAATAGCCTGAAAAAAAAATCTCTGAAGCCAGGCACCAGAAGACCTAACATAACTTAAATTACTAGTATTAGCTTTTCTTAAGACTAAGAATTTGACCATCAACTAGTAAATTCCCTATGGCAGCAGATGGTAGTTTTTAAATTCTAGCAATTCTCCTTCCCAAAAGAAAATGTTGTTGATTTTAAGACTATTATCAAAAGTACATCCAGACTTTTGTCTCACTGCCCTACGGTGTTCAGAGCTTTCAAAGCTTCCTCCACTGTACTCGGGTTAGTTATCACTGGAATCTTAGCTTCACCTAAAACTCAGCTTTCTCTGTCTCTCATTCATTGGTTCCCTCAGACATCCACTGCCTTTAATGCTACTTTTGAAGTTTGGTTTCCTACTGAAATTCCACAATATATCCTCAATTTATCCCCCCCCCACACACACACCTCATTCTCATAACTTATCCATAAACATCACCAAAAATACATTGTTTTTTGTTTTAACACTTTGTTAGCTCTGGTTTAATACATCTCCTGTAAGTAACTATAACTATGCTCTTTTAATGTTCTAAGGTTGAATTATCTCTAATCAAAAGTGATTATTATCATTAGCGATCTTCAGTGATGAGTCTAAATTTCATATAGTTTCAAAATGAAACCTTTTTTTCAAGATTTTTTTTTCTCATTTGGGAATTCAGACTGCATCGGAGTAAAGCTGGCATATGAAATATTTCTTAACATTTTATACAAGTAGATGATTGGTAGATAGAGTTAGAAATGTGTTATAACAAAATGAACAATGGGAAATAAAGCATACAAGTAAAAAAATGTGGCTAGACCTATGTTTAAATGAATCTAAATACAATCAATTTCCCTTTATATCCCTATCTATCACTTTCTGAGCATGTATTTTGGAAAGGGAGAAGAAGAGTGTAGTAGTGAAAGGGAAGAGGGCAAGGTATCCTAACTGGAATGAAAGCAGTGTCATTACTGTGATACAATTAAAGAAATACACTCATCCATTCATTCAACAAATATTTAATGAGCACCTAAAATGTGACCCATACTAGTTGAGAGGCTGGTGAATCACTGGTGAAATGTGGATGTGCCAGATATAACTGGTGAATTGGTGAGATTACACAGAGTGAATAGATTGACCAAGTCAATATATATGAGAAAATATCCAATAGGGATTTTGGAGACAAAGTGAGAGAGGATATGTTTCGGATGATCAGATATGGGAAAGATTGTCTGTTATCTCTTTTAGATATCTGTCACTTGATCCAACTTCTTAGAAACATGTCTGGGACTTAGGGAGAGAGGAGCTGTAATTAGAATCTGGAGAAACTGCTTTCTC
>NW_017732595.1:357499-358253 GCF_001890085.2 Hipposideros armiger
TTAACACAGTAGGTATATGTGGGTATAATTTTCCATATGTTTTAGATGGAGAACATGGCATGTGATTTGAATATTGAAGACAAGTTGCAGTCTCTGTGAAGAGAGAAAAAAGATGAGCAATCTAAGCAGCAGGAGTAACGTACAGAGGTAGAATATTGAATCTTAAGTGTTTTTTGAATAGTTGAAGGTGATTGTTATATAGGTTGTTTGGGGGGATTGACCTTGCTGGATAGAAAAATAGATAGATAGACTGCATGCAAGTGTTGAAGGGCTTGTATGCCATGCTAATTTATTTGGATTTGGGAAATAAAATGCCAATGTGGTAGAATTAGAGTTTCTGGAAAAAACAATGGAGACATTTAACAACAAAATGGAAAATGGATCAATATTTGCAAAATAGAAACCTGTAAGAATTTGTGCTCAATCTCCAAAATTTAAATATAAATGCACTTAAATGTTTGAAAATAGTAATATGAACGCTGCACCTTGAGCTGAGCTGCTGCCCGGATGGCTCAGTGAATAGGGTGTGTTCTCTTTATAGCAAGGTTGCTGGTTCGACTCCCGCATGGGAAAAAAAATACTGACATTATAGACAAAATATTAAACTTCATGGTATTTATAAAAACTGAAATTAACTGTACATATTTTTGATATGTGTTTTCCAGTTTTGGTTTTTACTATCAGAGATGCAACATCTGGTTGTTTATCACTTGAGAGAAAACTGAGATTTTCTAGGAGAGTATAATTAAAAAAA
>NW_017732596.1:0-12116 GCF_001890085.2 Hipposideros armiger
TTTATTTATTTATTTATTTATTTATTTATTTATTTATTTATTTATTTATTTACTTTAGCTGAGCCATCCTGCCACCTGTTGGCAGCTCAGCGGCAGCTCAGCTCTGGTTGGGAATCGAACTGCTGTTGTTCAGAGCTCACACTCTTGAGTGAGCTCTTAACCAACTGAGCCACTCAGCCGGCCCTATTATTTAATTTACTTAACTTTTTATTGTGAACCTCCCATTATCCAGGATTGTTACTTGATATTGACAATACACAGAAAAGTGATATCACAGTTCCTGCTCTCCAGGAACTCACTCTCGATCTAACTATAAGGATTTAATTATGCTAGCTTGGTGAGCGCAAGGTATTATGGAAACCCTTTCTGTCTGTGGGTGTTTGGGAATGCATGTTGGACAGGGTAGTCAGGAAGGAAAATGCTGGATGTCGGGACTCGTCAGAAAGAGTAGATAAGTGAATGTGAGGAAAGAGAAAACCTGAAGGATTGGTGAGATGTTGCCACGTTGTGAGGTTGGGCTGGGGAGGGAGAGTCAGAAATTGGACACTAAGAATAAAAATTTTACTTCATTATTGATGCATCACTGGATACTTATAATCTTCATTCTATCTTGATGATTCCCACACAACTGTTAGTGTCTTTACAGAGGTCCTAGTCCAAATTGATGAAATAAAACTATCCATACATTAAAATTTATCAGTCAATAAAAGCACTGAAAATGACTATCTTAAATCTCTCCAAAGAAAGGTCAGTTTGCCTGAGAATTATACAGTGACACAACTATGGCGTAGTGCATTTCGATTTATTACTTATTTGGAGGCAGAAAGACAAAGCTTCTCTTCTGTGTATTTGGAATATTCTTCGTTTATCTTGGACCCCAGACCCAATTCTATTGATAATGGACATGGGTACATTTGGTAGGTGATCACTATCTCTAAAGGTTCTATTTCTTATGAAATCTAATAGAATTGGAAGTGGGCAGGGCATGTAAGCATGTGGACAAAGAGAACATTTTTCAAAATACCTTAAGATAAATATTTCATACCTCACAAACTCTTCTATTTCTCAGATGATGGCTAGAGACAAGTCCCCAGATGACAGTCAGTTCCCAGCAGATGTATCAGAGCTCTGGTACATGCTAGTGCTTTGGTACCTGGCCTGTCTTGCTCTGCAATCTATTTCATGGCTAAAATCCCGGTCCATAGAACAGGTCCTCAACTTTTCCTGTTGAATTACAATGCAAAGTGTGGTCTCTAGTTTCCCTTGCCCCTACATTATGACCTTGCCAGGCATACCTTCAGGAAACTCAGGTTCAGAGTGATACCTTCCTATTCCTATCTCCTATCCTCCACTGACTGGAGAATAACCCAAAGTCCCAGCAAAGTATACCCAGGCTTTCAGCAAGCTAATCTGCTCTTCTTTCTTTAGACACCATGAACTTGAGCTGCTCTGGGCTATCTGGGGTTTACCATAAAATTTCAGTCCCTCTGGTCTTGCTACTCCTTGTTTTACTGGGTTCTTTCCAAGCAGTTGTGACTTTTCTGGAGTTGCCAAATCAAAGATTAAGGGTATATGTTCCAGGTGAGCTTTGTCTGCTCCTTGGAAATACAATTTCAAGCCAGCAGATGGGGCAGGGCTTCTCAGGCTCTCTAATATCTCTCAGGACAACTCCAGTTTTATGCCCAAATGCATCCCATTATATACACATATGAGTATATTCTTCTATGGATGCTCAACTGTCCCAAATTATTGCAGGAGTTGCCCAGGATACCAGTGGTCCAGGAACACATAATTACATTGCTATCATGGTCTATCATCTGAACCCTTCTGCTAATTTATAACGATTGGTTTCTGCTGTGTCAGCTCTTCATTGTTTCAGTCCAGATATTCTTTACAGTTAATGTCAATCAATACTCTAACACCAAATTCCAATACTCTTTATTCAGACTTTTTCTATTCCTTTCTATTGTTGTTGTATTGTCAACAAGCCTAGCTTCCATGCCACCAGCTCTGGAAAACCTATAATTTCTCCTAATTGGAATCAATTTGTCCTGCCTTATGCATCCACAATTGTATTCACAGTCATAGATGGTAATTCTATTATTGTCATAGATGGTAATTCTATTATTGTTATTTTATGTGTTTGTTTCTCTGCCCATTTTGACACTAATTTCTACCAAAAAAAAAAAAGGATATGTGTTTTGTCATTTTGCCTTGATGGCAGTGCCTTCAAGTGGCTTTAAATGAAAGCTTATTTAATGGAATTAAAAGCACAAACACCAAGTTATACTATTAGGTTATAGTAGATAATTGTGGTTATAGTAGAAGTAGAGACTAACGAATGGAAAATTCCTTCTTTTGAAAAAGAAAAAGAGAAAGAAGGAAAGGAAAGGAAGCATACGTAGATACACAAGAGCATTCTAGAATTTTTAGAGAAACATTGCTGCAACCTGAACCCCAACACCCATAATTTTAGTACTCTCGATCTGAGAAATAAGAACACAGAATATGACACAATAAAGGCACCACAAGGACACTTTGCTTTATCTAATGTCTATTTGGGTCATAGATAGCAAATATTTATTTTTGTTTTCTGCAAGCTGTCAATAAGAATCTTGAACTTCACCTTCTGGATGGATAACTAAATAAATGTGTATAACTAAAAGATAAAACGTTTTTAAACCTGAAAATCCAGGTTTATAGTTGAGAAACAATGAGACATTCAAATATCCAACGGGAGCAAAATATGGAGTAGCCTAGATAACTCCTTCGAGATCCTGCAACTGCACTTTACACTAATTATTATATATAAAAATTCACTCCACACTTTTTGATAAAAGAGGGCGTCACAGGTACAGGAAGTATTTTGCATCACATCATGTTGGCTATTCCCCCTCTGTAGGCCCAAGCATACAGCTGACCGTCATCTCTGCTAGGGCTCACTATGGACTCCCATGAGCTCATTCTGCTTTGCATATTTCTGTCTCCCTCTAAAGCACTCAGAACATCTGACAACACATGGTGATTATGAATTGGCAGCGTATTTGTTTCTACTTATACATGTTGGCAGGTTCATAAAACTTCCACCTGTTTTCAGGTTCACTCTAGATCACATCTGCTCAGTCACTAGTAATACAGAAACCCAGCCATGTGCAAGAAATATGTAATACTGAAAATAACACCACACTTTAAGAAAATGTAGTTGTGGTAAAATGCACATAACATAAAGTTTGTCATCTTAAATGTTTGAGAGAACAGTGCAGTGGTATTAACAACATTCACACTGTTGTGCAACCATCACCATCATCCATTTCCAGAATTTTTTCATCTTGCCAAACTGAAACTCTGTACCCATTAAACAATAACTCCCCATCCTCCCTCCCCTCAGCTCCTGACAACCACCATTTCTACTTTCTGTCTCTATGAATTTAACTATGCTAGGTACCTCAGGTAAGTGGAATTATATAGTATTTGTCTTTACGGGTCTTTGAGGTTGAATCCTATTCCATTGTATATAAGCATACATCCCACTTTTTAAAAAAAATCCATTTCTCCATAGATAAACACTTCACATGACTATTGTGAATAATGCTGCTATGAACACGGGTGTACAAATCTCTCTTCAAGACCCTCCTGTGGTACTTTTAATAATCTTCTCATTTTAATCTTAGATCACTTAATTGAAATAAATGTGGAACTGAATGGAGGGAAGACGTGGAAAGACAAGAAAAGCAGGAGAGGCAGACCTTTCTCAGAGAGTCTGAGTATAAAGCACAGGCTCCAGGTCAGGAGCCAAGCTCAGAAGTGGGGAGGCTTGCTGATGCTGGCACAGATCAATCAGGAGGGAGATTCTCACATTGTCAGACCTCTAGGGTGATTACTCATGTCTACCCTTAGACCACTGCCCCTGGACAGGGGTTTGGCTCCCTGTGAGGAATCCCATGTTGAGTATTCAGGAAGTTCATGAAACAAGAAGCCAAAAGAATGAAATAGTCGTCATTATCACTGAACAGTTAGACTGCTTTGACTCGGTTGAGTACCTAGTAACAAGAAGTAAGTGGCCCTCAGAGAGGGAGCAGTAAAGCCTCATTTCTGTGAGCAAGTTAGGTTCACAGGAAAGTGTACAGTCTTTGGAATAAACTGTGTTTGAAGGTGTAAAGCTAGCAATAACTGCAGCTGCTCACAGAAGATCCTTGGGGATTTAACTCTAAGCAAACATGGGTCGCCAAGGAGAAGCCTGTGGAAGTAACTGGGGGCAGGGGTGGGGTGAGGAAGGGGGTGGGGAGGATCACCATAGTGCTTGCATTTCTTGCTTCCTTTTCTCATGCATCGTAATCCTACAGTTCCAATTGCCCAATGCCTGAAAACAGTTGTTTCATATACGTTGTCGAGCTTTCTTTTGGATTATGGGAGGAAGGCTAGTTCAGGACGCTTTATATATTTCTGAAACATTTTAGCATTTTAACATTGCCTTACTAATATGCAAACATACTTGCATAATGATATCTACCTACCTAGCTACCTAGAAGTAGGCTGTGCTAGTTAACAGAAAGTATTTACCATAGACTTACCATATGTAAACACAACTTGAGTAACAAACATCTGACTTGCAAATAGCCCATACACAGAAGTGAGTAAGTGTATCTTGCCTCATTTTTTTCTCTTCTTACCATTTCAGAAACAACCCAAAAGTTTTTTGCTATCACCAGGAAATATTAATCATATATTGCCACCATCATCTTTTTCATCAGAATTTCTACCCACAGCACATTCCTTCTTTTCTGTCTGTCACCATTTACAACATATACTCCATATTAACACACATCTCTTTTATCTCCTTCCACGTTCTCATCATTCTTCAACTCTTACCAAAGAATCTCAAGAAAATTTCCTTTCTTTTTATTCTCTCCATATTATTTGGAAATCCAAGAGTGATTTATGTTATGAATTATAAATACAGTAGCACTAGTGATAAGTGAGTATCAGGAAAAATAAAAAGTTATATATGTTTTGTAATGCAAATAGATTTAATTACAAGTTCAATCACTTTCTAAAATGTGTTTCCCAAGCTATCTCTGAGGACCATTGAAAAAATACCTACCCATTGAGTACTGATACATTTGTAAAATACAATAAAAAGTAATTGTAGAAAAACAGTTGCATGCCTGAATGTCACAGCAATATCAAACTGCTATATACTTTTTTGTGTGTGTGTGTTTTTAAGATTTTATTGAGAAATTGGGGGAGGGAAACAGCATTGGGGAATCAGGGAAGCAGAACAGACAAGTTGCTGTCCTTTTGTTCTTCACTCTAGTTGTGGAGGACATCGCTTCACTTGCTCCTGTTGGTATTATCATTGCGGTCTTCCTGGGTGAGGCAGATCAGTTGCTGGCCTCTGGATGGACACTCACAATGGCTCATGGCAGCACACATGGGTTGCCCGCCACTCACACTGGCTGCCAGCCACTCACGGTAGCTTTACAGCAGTCCACTGCAACCTCACTGCAGCCTATGCCATCGCTGGCGACTCATGGCAGCCCAGATCCAGGTCGAGCTGTTGTTCACCATCTTAGCTCTAGAGGGCGCAGCATCATTGGCCCTAATGTGGGATTCCAACTGGGGCCCTGATGCTCAGAGCTGGCATCCCAAGCCACCAACGTGCCACTCAGCTGGCCCTGCTATATACATTTTAAATGCTTTCTCTCTCTTTCTGTATTTAACATTTTTAAAACCTGTTTCAAACAATTCATAGACCACCACTGATCTGCTTCTTTGAATAGCAGTGACTTAGAGTACCCAGAAGTCCGTCATAGAATATTGTCAATAGTCTCTTACTAATGGCTTGATCATCTCTAATTTTTTCTCCAGCTGTATCACTGAAAATAAACACATGAAATTGCTCTTCCCAATATAATTGATGTTTTCAAATTACCAGTAGAATCAATGATTATACTTGTGTGTGTATATGTGGGAGGGGACAAGGGATGCTTAAAAGTATCTTTGAGGAGATAAACGTATTTCCTATTGTGCTTTGTGCTTTAAGGCTGTCTGAAGCTAGTTGGAAGAGAAGCTCTCTCTGATCTAGCACTTCAAAAAGAATGCTGGCACACAAGTCCCAGACCCAGGAAAGTATGGAAGACACCAGGGCAGGATCTGCTGGCCTCCGGTCAATCTATGGAATCAGCTCTGACGGATGAAGCGTGGACCTGGTGACTGAAGAACATGCTAACTGAAGCTTGTTTGACACACTTCTTGTTGGATGTTATCAGCATTTCTCTTTGCAATTTTGTATTTCATGTGTATAGGTTGAAAAGCACTAAGGTGCTCATTTGTGTCCACTTTTCAAGTTTCTAGAAGGGAGTACAAGCCAAAAGTCAGCCAAAAAATAGAAGCCTGATACTTTGGATTAAACTAATTTTTGTAAATTAAACTTGGAAGCTAAGCTAACATTTATATCTAACCCTGATAGATCAGTGGCTCAACAAACTTTTAGAACTCAGCTAGATTGAAATCTGTGGATATCCTATATGTTATATAGTTCACTATTTTAAAATCAATAGACTACATCTTACTATTAGGATGGTTCTGAGTATAACTTTTTTCATAATTCAGAAAAAATTTAGGATATTTCATGACCTTGCAGCCAATGCTAGGAACATCAGTCCCATTATATAGTATGGCATTGGTATAGAGGTTGTAAAAATTTGCATTGGTCCTCTGAAATGTCTGAAGTTCTTTCTTTAGACCAAAAAGTTCCTGTTAATATATGTCTTAGCATTTTTGCCTTTTTAATTAAAAATTGATTTGAAGTTTCAGATTGTTTAATTTTGAATAAATAGGAATTTTTCTGTTGTATATGTTCCTTTGAATTATTGACTCATTGCATATTTTGGAGATCCCTTCTAAGGAAAACTACCTGCAGCTTCTTTTTAAACCTTTCCTAAATATGATGCATTTTTAAATTATCTACTCAACAATAAAAACATTTAAGAGAAACGCTACATTCAGCCTTGACTTTTTCTTCACACACACACTATATTGATGACAGTAAAGCACAATCTATTATCTAGTTATTGTGGGAAATAAGAGACAAACTCAGAGCTGTGTACTATTTGGATGAATGCTTAAGGGAATAAAATGTTTTCATTTTCACATATGGTCTTGCTTAAACTGAAAAGAACAAAGTGTCTGGAGAGAAAAAGAAAGGAGACAGAAACAAATTTAGGTACAATCAATAGGTGCAAATATGGCAAGATAAAATCTATCTTTGAAGTAGAGGGAAAAAGAATCCTATAATAATTTGTCAACAATGCAAGGGACTGAACTGAACCATATATTAGTAAAACGACTTTAAACTTTAAAAATTGGATGTAAAAGAAAAAGCTTATAAAACATACACAGAGGGCCGGCCGATTGGCGCATTGGTTAAGAGCTGGCTTGGGATGCCAGAGGGCCCCAGTTCGGATCCCACATATGAGGGCCAGTGACACTGCCCTCTAAAGCTAAGATGCTGAACAACAGCTCAACCTGGAGCTGGGCTGCCATGAGTCGCTGGCGACGGCATAGGCTGCAGCCCCTGCTGCAGTGGGTTGCCATGGGCTACCTTGTGTAGCCAGCAGCCAGTGTGAGCGGCCAGCAGCTGCTGTGAGCAGCCGTCCAGAAGCCGGCGACTGATCTGCCTCACCCGGAAAGAGCGCAATGATGGTGCCAACTTGGGCCAGTGAAGCGACATCCTCCACAACTAGACTGAAGAACAAAAGGACAGCAACTTATCTGTTCCCCTTCCCCCAATTCCCCAGCGCTGTTCCCATCCCCCAATTTCCCAATAAAAATCTTAAAAAAAACACACACAAAAAAAACACCTACAAGAAACACCCATTGCTCAGATTAAAGAGATATTAACTTTCTGCCACATTTGCTTCTGTTCTCACACTTAAAAATGAAAGAAAGAAAATGTTAGTGGCATAGCTAAAGACTTGCTCATTATTCTTTTTCTCCTCCTCCCCCTTCCTCACCAAACACTATCGTGAGGTTAATGTGCATCGTTTCCATGAACTGTTTACTCACTTTTGCTACATATGTATACATCTAAAAATAATTCACTCTATTGTTACATGAATTTGACTTTAGATAAGTGGTCATATTTGTATATATACTTAGATACATAGAGATAGAATTTATTTTAATTTTGGGATAGTATTTCATTGAATAAATAAACCAGCTACTCTAGAAATCCAGAAACAGGGAATAATTTATAGGAGTAGGGAATACAAGCATCATTAAATTGTGGGAAAAATGTACTACAAATAAAAGCAACATAGAGGTGACATAAAGCCTTCAAGACCTCAGTATTTTCAGCTTATATGCAGCTTTCTTTACTGTAGCTTTCCAAAGTTTCTACGGGTTTTGTTTTAGACTCACAAATTCTTAAACATGTGCATACGTGTGTGTGTGTATTTATTTTTCAATTACAGTTGACATTCAATATTCTTTTATATTAGTTTCAGGTGTACAGTGTAGTGGTTAGACATTTATATAATTTACAAAGTGATCATCCAGATTCGTCTAGTACCCTCTTGGCACTAAACATAGTTATTACATTATTATTGACTTTATTCCCTATCCTGTACTTACATCCCCATGACTATTTTGTAACTACCAATTTGTACTTCTTAACCCCTTCACCTTTTTCACACTGTCCCTCCACCCCGCCAAACCCTTTCCCATCTGGCAACCATCAGTTTTTTCTCTGTATCTATGAGTCTGTTTCTGTTACGTTTGTTTATTTTGTTCTTTAGGTTCCACATATAAGTGAGATCATATGGCATTTGTCTTTCTCTGACTTATTTCACTTAGCATAATACACTCTAGGTCCATCCATGTTGTTGCAAATGGTAACATTTCATTACTTTTTATGGCTGAGTAATACTCCATTATAAATATGTACCACCTCTTCTTTATCCAGTTGTCTATTGATGGGCACTTACGTTGCTTCCACAGCTTGGCTGCTGTAAATAACATTGCAATAAAAATAGGGGAGAATATATCTTTTTGAATTAGTGTTTTGGATTTCTTCAGATAAATACCCAGGAGTGGGATTGCTGGGTCATAAGGTAGCTCTACTTATAATTTTTTGAGGAACCTCCATACTGTTTTCCATTGTGGCTGTACCAATTTGTAATTCCACCAACATTACATGAGGGTTCCCTTTTCTTCACATTCACCAACAGTTGTTTTTTAATTTATCGATGATAGGCCTTTTGACAGGTGTGAGGTGATATCTCATTGTGGTTTTAATTTGCATTTGTCTGATGATTAGTGATGCTCAGCATCTTTTTATATGTCTATTGGCCATCTGTATGTCCTCTTTGGAGAAACGTCTATTTAGGTCCTCTGCCCAGTTTTTTTGGTGTTGTTATATGAGCTCTTTATAAATTTTGGATATGAACCCCTTACCATATCTATCATTGAAAAATATCTTCTCCCATTCATTAGGTTATCTTTTTGCTCTGTTCATGGTTTCCTTTGGTGTGCAAAAAATATTTTAGTGTGATGTAGTTCCATTTGTTTATTTTTTTCTTTTCTTTCCCTTGCCCAAGGAGATATATCTGAAAAAATATTACTTACAGCAATGTCAGAGATTTACTGCCTATGTTTTCTTCTAAGAGTTTTATGGTTTCGGGTCTTACATTTGTCTTTAACTCATTTGGGGTTTATTTTTGAATATAGTGTAAGAAGGTGGTCCAGTTTCATTTTTTTGTGTGCATATATCTGTCCAGTTTTCCCAATACCATTCATTGAAGAGACTATCTTTAGCCAATTGTATAGTCTTGCCTCCTTGTTATAGATTAATTGACCATATAGGCGTGGGTTTATTTCTGGGCTCTCTATTCTGTTCCATTGATCTATGTGTCTGCTTTTATGCCAGTATCATGCCATTTTGATTATTATAGCTTTATAGTATGGTTTGATATCAGGTAGCATGATACCTCCAACTTCGTTGTTCTTTTTCAAGATTGCTTTGGCTATTTAGGGTCTTCTGTTGTTCCTAATGAATTTTAGCATTATTTGTTTTCGTTCTGTGAAAAATGGCATTGGTGTTTTGATAGAGATTACACTGAATCTATAGATTGCTTTGGGTAATATGAACATTTTAACGATGTTAATTCTTCCTATCCAGGAGCATGGTATATGCTTCCATTTATTTGTTTCTTCTTTAGTTCTTTCTTCAATGTCTTATAATTTTCTGAACAAACGTCTTTTACCTCCTTGGTTAAATTTATTCCTAGGTGTTTTTTTAATGCAATTGTAAATGAGATTGTTTTCTTAATTTCTCCTTCTGACAGTTCATCATTGTTGTACTAAAATGCAACCTATTTCTTAATTTTAATTATTTTGTATCCTGCCACTTTACTGAATTCATTTAGCCATATATATATATATATATATATATATATATATATATTCTTATGTGTATGTAAATATATAGGGAAAATCTTTGGCAAGATATTTATTATTGGCCTCAGTAATCTGGTAGAAAAGAATGGAATTATGGGTAGGAAAAAGTTAGAGAGGGAAGCTTATAATTTTATTATTTTTCTCTCTCATATATATTTTGAATGATTTAGACTTTTTCCAATGAGCATATATTACCATTATAATTTTAAAGAATATTTAAAAATATTCCATCGTCTTCCTTCTTTGTTCATTTCCTTGTATATTTCTTAGATTTTTACTTCTATAATTGATACAAATATATTTTATTAAAAGCTTTTACAATACATACAAAAAAGACCTAGTACTTCTTTTATCATGCATTTTGCCTATGTTTTGATGTTTAAAAAAAAAACTGGGCTGGTGGAGTGGCGCGTTGGTTAAGAGTTGGCTTGGGACACCAGCTCTGAGCAGCAGGGCCCCAATTCAGATCCCACATTAGGGCCAGTGATGCTGTACCCTCTACAGCTAAGATGGTGAACAACAGCTCGACCAGGAGCTGCGCTGCCATGAGTCGCGGGCGATGGCGTAGTCTGCAGTGGAGCTGCAGTGGGCTCCTGTAAGCTACCATGAGCAGCCAGCAGCCGGCATGAGCTGCCAAGAGCCACCGTGAGCGGCCTTCCAGTGACCGGCAACCAATCTGCCTCACTCGGGAAAAGTGCAATGATAATACCATCATGGGCCAGTGAAGCAATGTCCTCCATGACTAGACTGAAGAACAAAAGGACAGCAACTTGTCTGTTCTCCTCCCCCAACTCCCCAATAAAATCTTTAAAAACTAAAAAATTAAAAAATTAAAAAATAAAAACTGACCCAAATTTTCCTTGTTTAAACCAACATTTGACTCCTTTTCTTTTCTTCTCTCTCTGATATTTTTCTTTTGTATCACACTCTCCCATACAAGGCTTACAAAAATATTTTCAAAAGAACTACTCTGAGAACTGTGAAATTGTGATTGCATCAACTATTTTGAAATAAGAACATGAAAAACGGGCATCACCTTTCAACAATTTCAACTACAGGTTTTGCAGTGTTACAGGTAAAGACAACTGCAACCCTGGACAAGACCACAGTCTTGTACCTCTCCTCTTTGTCCTATAAACTCTAAGCCTACTTCAGCTTAGGGAGTTAAAATTTTGAGGGGCTTCTTTATACATTGAATCGAATAAGGCATTTGACCTATATTTGAGTGTTTTAGCTATTGTTTTTTCTTTGACAATAGAAAGAAAATTAGTTTCTGGTAAAAAGATAATCAATCTCTCCTATGCAAAAAACAAAATAATAAAAACAAATTACCGGGGGAACTTCCAGTAAGATGGCAGAATAGACAGACGCTGTGCCGACTACCTCCCAGGATCACAACAAAATTACAAATAATTTATAAGATATTCAACCTCGGAAGTTCCCTGGACCCTAGATGAGCAGAACCTCTAAATGAAGGACTTAAAGAGGAGGCCACATCGAGTCCGGTAGGAGGGGTGGAGACGAGAGAGGGCGAATCCCGTGAGGGTCACCTCAGTGGTGGGGAGGCTTCTCCGGTTGGGGGTGAGACCCTCCGGCCCCACACCGCGCTCACCACCCCAGAGTTACGTTGCCGGGAAGAGGAGTTCTATGATAGCTGG
>NW_017732596.1:16436-16950 GCF_001890085.2 Hipposideros armiger
CCCACGAAGATCAGAAATACAAATAACAAAATGGCAATAAATATGCACCTATCAATAATCACTTTAAATGTGAATGGATTAAATGCTCCAATCAAAAGACGTAGAGTGGCTGAGTGGATAAGAAAACAGGTCCCGTGCATATGGTGTTTACAAGAGACTCATCTCAGAACAAAAGACACACACAGAGTGAAAGTAAAGGGATGGAATAAGATATTTCACGCTACTGGAAATGAGAAAAAAGCGGGAGTAGCAATACTTATTTCAGACAAAATAGGCTTTAAAATGAAGACTACAATAAAAGACAAAGAAGGACTTTACATAATAATAAAAGGATCAATTCAACAAGAGGACATAACCCTAGTAAATATCTATGCACCCAACATAGGAGCTCCTAAATATATAAAACAGATTTTGACAGACATAAAGAAAGAGATCAACAGCAATACTATCGTAGTAGGGGACTGCAACACTCCGTTGTCACCAATGGACAGATCCTCCAGACAGAAAATCAACA
>NW_017732596.1:20662-22111 GCF_001890085.2 Hipposideros armiger
AAATGGGGTGGCAGATTGGGGGAGGGGGTTGTCACTTCGAGGGGTAAAAAGTATAACTATTGCACTGTGTTGTACAGCTGACACTAATTCTAGAAAATGTGTATTGCATAATAAAAAAATAATTTAATAAAAAAAATAATAAGTAGGGACTGGCCCAGTGGCTCAGCTGGTTAAGGGCTCGCTCAGGAGTGCAGGCTCTCAGATAAAAAAAATAAACTAATTAAGAAAAAAAAAAGTGCAGGCTCTCAGATAAAAAAATAAACTAATTAAAAAAAAAGTGCAGGCTCTCAGATAAAAAAAATAAACTAATTAAAAAAAAAGTGCAGGCTCTCAGATAAAAAAAATAAACTAATTAAAAAAAAAAAAAGAGTGCAGGCTCTGAGCATCCAGGTCACCCGTTCCATTCACGATTCCATTCAGGGCCTGAGCTGAGCTGCTGCTGAGCTGCCAACAGGTGGCAGGATGGCTCAGTTAAAAAAAAAAAAAGTAGAAAGTTGCATAGAAAGATCTTATGGTATCTATCTCCTCAGCCCTTAGTTTCTTTTCCGAGGACTTCCTGCGTAGGGCCTATAGCCCCTTCTGAGTGCAGCCAAGACCCATGGCCATAATTCATTGAACCAGGATGGTTCTGTCGATGCAAATGAGCCCAAAAAATATCTTTTCAAAGGAAATTTAAGTCGGACAGTAGAAAATCGGGTCAACTTATGTCAGGCAAATATTAGATTAAAGGGTGTTAACGTGAGGCTATAGGAGTCCTTTGGGAGCAGCTGTGATTGTGTTTGAATAACCAAAGTTGAAAAACTGTGGAGAAAGGCGGGGACCAGGTATCCCTGAAGACTGCTGAAGCAATGAGAGACCTGAGGTTCCACAGAGATTGTGACAGTCCCAAATGTGGTTCAGTTGAACTTACTACCTTTGAATTTTATGAGATACCTTGTAAATATTCCTAATAGGTGTACCTTTTTCCCTCAATTTAAATTTGTTTGAGTGGCCTCTCTTCCTTGAAACCAATGATTATTGATAAGACTTTTCTTTACCTCACTAACTTTCATCATTCTCCTACCATAGATTCAGCATATATTTGATTTGGGTATATATCTTATAAATTCATTTAAATTAAGATAATGTTGTAACTGATAAGATAATGTTGTAACATATATTGCATAATACTAGGAATGCATCTACTTTCACCTGAAACTAATATGAAAAAAATAAAATTTAATTTAAAAAAATTAAAAAGAAAAGAAATGCATCTACTCCAATATCTTCATTTTACAGCTGAATATGAAAAACAGAGAATGTTCAATGCATGATACCAGATCATACAGATGAGTAACAAAATTATTAGGAATAAACCTGAAATGGTAGTATCTGGAAACCTGGGCTCAACTCCAAGTTTTGCAGTGAACTGTTTAGACAATTTTAATAATAAACAGAATACTGGATTAG